>NW_027397063.1:80420824-80508936 GCF_003265705.2 Callorhinus ursinus | reverse complement strand
CAGATGCTTAACGGACTGAGCCACCCAGGTGCCCCACACCTACTGAATCTTGAAGGATTCAGATGAATCACCCTCCCAGATGCCTTTCCCTATTCATATCCTATAAATAACACATGGCAGTGTTTTCTTTCACATGATCACATCACATCATTTCTTTGCAATGATCACATACCATCAAATCTTTTTTCCCATCTAATGAATGTTAAATGGTATCTCATTGTATCTCTCCTTAAATAGCTGTATTGAAGTACAGTTGAAGACAATAAACCACATAATCTTAAAGTGTATAGTTTTCTAAGTTTGACTTATTTATGCACAAACATGGTAATGAGGGGCACCTGGGTGGCTCAGTCAGTTAAACGTCTGCCTTCGGCTCAGGTCATGATCCTGGAGTCCTGGGATCAAGCCCCACATCGGGCTTCCCGCTCGGCGGGAAGTCTGCTTCTCTTTCTCCCATTCCCCCTGCTTGTGTTCCCTCTCTCTCTCTGTCAAATAAATAAAATCTTTAAAAAATAAAAAATAAAAATAATTATTGAAATAATTATTTCAATGAGGGAAGAAAAATAATAAAATTTAAGTTCTGCATGAAACCATGTTAAACATTTTAGCATTTGTTTCTCTTTTATCACCTATTTTATCTATCAGTACAACATATTTTAGCATTTCCGTGTATATAAGTATCTTGATTTAATATGATGCAAAGAGAATTAAAAGAAAGGATCACGCTCAGAATTTTCTTTGTACCCACTACAGCACATAATATTTTATTTTGCTACATAATGAAACTAAAGTACTTGATTGTGGTGTAGATCATGTTTACTAGAGCAAATGCCCAGAAATCATTGTGTTTGCCAATATCTAGATTATTAGCAGTAACATCTTATTCTTATAATAAGGAAGTAGATCTCTATACCACACACACACGCAAATACGCAGCAGGTACAACATATTGAGATGACACAGGTAGAAAGGATTGAGAACTCATAGACACAGTTGTGTAGAGCAATATTTATTCCTGGACCCCACCCCGGTGTAATATTTTGTTCAAATGACAGCTTACATGAGTTACTCTAGTTGAGGAGGAAACGGATACAAATGTCCTTCCTTCTCCATGGCCACCACAAGATTTGCCAACTACTACGTTTGGTTGTGTTGTTTAACCAGTCTGCTTACCAAGGTCACAACAGTATAACCTTTTCATCTTATGGACCAAAAATAAAAAGGAGACTGAATTTATAACCATACTGAAATGACATCAACCTGGGAAGTTATAAGGACAATAGGATGAAATGGAAATAGAAATAGTTAGAGCTAAATATAATATATAATTTAATATACAATAGATATAATTCTAATAAAAAATACAACAAATTCTCAAATTACATATGGTGGGATTCTAGTATTTCCTTTCAATCTGTTCTAATCGGACAAGTTTTAATGAAAAGACTAGAAGACAGTCCAGTAGTTCAAAGTGGGACTAGCTTCAATCGAAAGAATTAAGAGGCTTATATGTTCATAGGAAGTGTCAGAGATGTAAAGGTCAAGGAAGCTTCTACTAACATTCATGGAATCAAGAACTACCAGAACTGAAAGAAAAGTTTCAGTAACAGTACCAGGTGCCTCCAGGAGCTTTCTGAGAAACTCTGACTCTCCTTTCTGCCATCTGCCTACCCGTCTGTCTGCAACCTTTGCTGAAGAGGATGGTTTCACTTATTCTGCCTTCCAAATCCTGTGTGATAATTGGGTTGTGTATCTTTTCCTGTGCTTTGATAACACTGTTGACTACTTGATCCAGAAAAACCAACTTGGTCTTTTATGCTGTTGTTCCTGTATCTTAGAGGAACTGGGATCTGCCTTGGGCTATAATTAGTGGTGTGGTGGTAGTGGAAGTAGAGGTATATCTCACACCAGCATTTATTGGAATTGTTCAATTTGAAATATATTTCTCTGCCAAACAGAGACTACAAACTCAAAGATACTGCCTATAAGAATTTTTAAGTGGGGGCACCTGGGTGTCTCAGCCTGTTAAGCCTCTGCCTTCGGCTCAGGTCATGATCCCAGGATCCTGGGATTGAGCCCTGCATCAGGATCCCTGCTCAGCAGCTGGGGGGGGGGGTCTGCTTCTCCCTCTCCCTCTGCTGTTCCCCCTGTTCATGTGCTCTGTCCCTCTCTCGCTCACTCTCTCTCAAATAAAAATAAATAAAATCTTCAAAAGAAAGAATTTCTAAATGAATACTAATCACATGTCATGTCAGACATTTAATATACTTGGTGCTTCGTTCTGATCTTTACAACATACATAATAATTGTGGGAGCTGGTAGTTTTACCCAGGGCTTTCTTGCTTCAAAACCCTCTCTCACTCTACCATACTCTCCAAGGTCACGTATGGAAGATTCCATTTTATTCTTTGGTGTTCTCTATAGAATTTTTCTGATCTGCCAATCACTCAGCTAGGTAGGTATTTTCCCCATTTTTTTAATTAAGAACCCCAAATTTCAGAAAAAAAAACACTTTTTTCCCCAAAGTTTCCAGAGATGGTAAATGACATAAATTAGTAAGCAATAAAACCTGGTTACAGCCATTCTGAATTTTATTTTTTAACTAAATTAATGACCACTTTAGTAGTAGCTTCACCAATAGGAGTAGAATAAAAGGAGATTAGAAAGAAAAAAAGTTGAAGTGAATAAAATTATCCTATTTCAAACCAATAAAGAGAAGCAGAAACAAAATACATTTTATCTCAGAAAAAAATGGTTATTTAATCCTTTGCCACTACTCAGACCTCAGCTGTAGGACTAATGCCTGTGGGCTGGGTGATATTTTGTTTCTTGCATTTCCTATTTTACTGTCTTTCTAATCTGTGAAATAGCAATTGGTGCCACTTCTTCAAAAATCCTTACCTAGGTTTACTACTAATTCCATTACTACTGATTCCATTTATTAATTCAAAAAAGCCTTACTGTTCACCAAATGCCAGAACTACTGAGAATACCATGCTCAAAAATATAAATATAAACCCTACTCTTGCGGACCTCACCCTTCAGTGGGAAGAAACAGAATAGGCAGACAACAAACCAACTAAATATATAATTACAAATTTAAAAGTGTCTAGAAGTACAAAATAATAATAATAATATAACAATAATAAGAAAGAAAGGAAGAAAGAAGAAAAGAAAGAAAGAAGAAAGAAAGAAAAAGAAAGAAAGAAGGAAAGAAAGAAAGAAAGAAAGAAAGAAAGAAAGAAAGAAAGAAAGAAAGAAAGAGAAAAAGAAAGAAAGAGAGAAAGAAAGAAAAAAATATTCTAGGATTTTTTTTATTAAGATGGCCGAATGGATTGGAGGAAGGCAACTTGGGTTGAGACTGAAGAATTAGACAAGGGCCTAGAGGCCATGATGTTATTTTCAGTGCATTTGAAATCTGATTTTAAGCAGAAGATAACATAATTCTTTCTGTTGGTTTGTATATCTATCCATCTATCTTCTATTCTTATTAGATATGTGGAGAGGGGATTATAGAAGTAATGCAAGAAATGGAGAGATTAAAAATGACGTGATATTTTAATGATCTAAGTATATCAGTCAGAGTTCTCCAGAGAAATAAAACCAATAGGATGGATAGATGATAGATACAGATAGATAGACAGATAGACAGATTTTAAAGAATTGGCTCATGCAATTATAGAGGTTGGAAAGTCCAAAATCCATAGGGCAAGTAGGGCCAGAAACTCGAGGAAAGTTAATGTTGCAGTCTTAATCTGAAATTTATAAGGTAGGCTAGAAATTCAGGAAGGATTTCTATATTACAGTCTTGAGGCAGAATTCCTTTTTTTTTTTTTTTCAGGAAATCTCAGTTTTTGCTCTTAAGTATTTCATTGACTGGATGGGGCTCGTCCACATTACCAAGATACTCCCCTTTACCTAAAGTCAACTGATTGTAAATGTTAATCACATCTACGAAGTACCTTCAGAGTAACATATAGATGATGTTGGACCAAACAACTGGGCAGCATGGCCTAGCCAAGTTGGCATATAAAGTTAACCATTGCCAAAGTTCATATTGATGGAAGCAGAAACAGTAGTAGATTCTATCTAGAGATAGAATCTACTGAACCTGGTAATGGATTAAATATGAGGATAAAAGATAGGGAAGGGATCATGAGTTACAGATTTCATACATGAGCAGTGGATTCTAATAGCTATGATGTGGACCAAATGAGATTCTCTGTTTTCTAATTGGGGTTCTTATGATTTCAGCTTAAATAATATGACTGAGAAGGTGAGATTACTTTTGGTAAGCACTTTAAATGGAAGTCTTGGGAAGAAATTCTGTTTGTATCTGTCTGGCTATATTTGGCTAATCCTAATGTGGACTAAAGATTTACCTTGCCTTCTTTTTCTCATCCAGAAATAATTACAGGCAAATAGTAATTGGCTCTTTATACAATAATTTGAAATGGGAGGAAACATGGCCAAATATTTTTGGAAGGAACAGCCCTCTAATGTGCCAGTTAAAGTGTCTCCAATTTTTTTTTTTTTTTTATTGCTAATCGTAGTAGGTCTCATTTTCTAATCAAAGCTTACATATGTTCCACTAGGGAGTTTGGAAGATATGCTAACTCAATCTAATTTTACAGAATATCATTCAAAATGTAGCCTTGTCAGATACACAAGTTTAGGAGGAAAGAAAGTAATGTATGCACCAAATATTAAGTACTCTCTCTGAAAGTTGTTGCAAATTCCCCATGTTCCCAATTATGTCCTTTTCTTAGCTATTAACTATGAAATTCAATGGACAGTTTTGAAAAAATAAAGAGTAGATATTTTCTCAAAGCTGATTACAGTGCCAGGTTTTTCTTTCTAAAATGGAATATCAGGGCACCTGCGTGGCTCAATCAGTTAAGTGTCTGCCTTCGGCTCAGGTCACAATCCTGGGGTCCTGGGATCGAGCCCTGAGTCAGGCTCCTTGCTCAGTGGGAAACTGCTTCTCCCTCTCTCTCTCTGACTGCCACTCCCCTTGCTTGTGTGCACGTGTTCTCTCTCTCAAATAAATAAATAAAATCTTTTAAAGAAGATGGAATATCAAATGAATGAATAGAAAATCATTCTGGACATTGGAAATAAAGAATTAAAAATATAGCAAAATATTTTTCCTGATTAATTTCTAGAGGTTGATGAATACCTTTATTTCATTTTATTTCAGAAAATGTTTACTTTTCTATTTATTACTGTAAGTCCCAAATGAGAGCCTTGATAATCCATAAAGTCAGATTTCTTCTAACTGTTAAATGATTAATTTGCATACAGTTTAGATTAGTTTTAGTCAAATTTCATTGCTCTCAGGCTGCTAGTGATATTTTATATTGGTAAATGTTTTAAATAAATGAAACTTCCTCTAAGTAAATTAAAAGTTTTATGATTATTATTTTGTCTCTTTATTATAAATTGTATGAAGTATCTCATATATAAGGCATAAACTAAGTTTATTAGTTTCCTGTGGCTGTCTTAACAAATTACCAGGCTTAAAACAACAGAAATTTATGTTCTCACAGGTCTGGAGGCCAGATGTCTGAAATCGAAGTGTGAGTAGGGCCATATTCTCTTCAGAGACTCTAGGGGAGAATCCATCCCTTGCCTCTTAGAGTTTCTAGTAGCTGCCAGCATTCATTTTCTTTCTTTGGCCACATCACTCCAATCTCTACCTTAGTTTCCACCTTGCTTTCTTCTCTTCTTTGTATATCTATGTAAGATTTCTCCATCTCTCTCTTTTAGGGCCCATCCAGATAGTGCAGGATGATCTTCTTACATAAAGATCCTTACCTTAAAAAAAAAAAAAAAAAAAAAAAAAGAAAGATCCTTAACTTAACCACACCTGCAGAAACACTTTTTTTTTTTTTTCCAAATAAGGTAATATGTATACAGGTCCTAGGGATTCTGACGTGGACATATCTTTGGGGCCACCATTTGGACTACTACACCAGATAATGTAAAGGATATGAGTGTGGATTAGACAATAGCTTTGTGTCTGTAAATGTGCCAGTTATTAAGTTTTAGCCTTTCAGTTTCAACCCCATCCTGTTACTACTATGCCATGAACCTGGAGCTGGGAATCTGCAAACCACATCTCTGCTTGTCCAGACTGACTCCTTGTTAGAGTCACTAAATTGCATACAATTTAGATTAGGTTTAGTCAAATTAGGGAGGCACTAAGGGAAAATGGGAAACTGGAAGAGGAAGAGATGTCGTGTTCTGTTTGCATTTTGTTCTTGCTTTTGCTTCCTTCTCGTGTGACGGACACTCTAGCAAGGCTTCTTCACCCTGGTAGTGACAGTTCACTTTAGTAGCAGCAGTTAATTCTCATCTGCACTTTTTCCAGCATAAACTAAACCAATCTCAATCCTCGTCAGTGAAAGCAGCACCAACTGTCTAGAAGCCCTTCCTCATAGGCCTGGATCCCAATTTCACAGGTTCCCACCCCAGAGCTCAAAGACATTAATAATAGTTGAGCAGTGACCTCTGTTCAGAGTCTGAGTTTCGGCTTCATAGGACACCTCCTTGAGGTTTTAAAATTGAATAATTCCAACCTTTCTGTATCCTTGGGATTAGTGGCCCCTTTTTACTGTTGCAACCTCTGTGATAGTTTAGTGTTTCCTCTATTCTTATAATCCACTACAGATATAAAATG
This sequence comes from Callorhinus ursinus, assembly GCF_003265705.2. Classification (NCBI taxonomy): domain Eukaryota; kingdom Metazoa; phylum Chordata; class Mammalia; order Carnivora; family Otariidae; genus Callorhinus; species Callorhinus ursinus. The sequence goes on along the minus strand of NW_027397063.1, from coordinate 80,502,254 downwards.
TCTTTAAAAATAACTGTCAAATAAAGTTAAAAGTAATATATCCTAAGAAAGAAACAGAGTTGCCGTTATTCAGAAGAGTGATTTTGGTTTTTGTTTTCTTCATCTGGGTAGGATCTAGGCAGAATCATGGGGAGGTGGTAATCAGTAGGATCCTACAAATTAGTAGACTGGTCTATAAGAGATGGGAATGGAAGCATGGAAGGGAATTTCTCAAGAAAACATTTCTAAAAGGTATCAGTTTGTTTCTCAAAATATGCATATGTAATAATATGTAGCATTCTCTTGTCCAGTGAGAGTCATGGAAGTTATGCATTCTCTTGTAATATTACAAAGCCCTCAAGACTGATGAGTCACTTGTCCCACTGACCAAATAACTATAGATGATCTGCTGCTGCAAATTAGAAAAATGGGTGAATAGTTCCGTGTTTTGTTGTTTATCTTGTTTACTACTGCTTTTATTAGTACTTGTAATTGGTGTCATTGTGCTGAGCTTAGAACCTGCTGGTGACTGCCTCAGTTATTCAGTATTACTCCACCTCCCTTCATAGACAGTCTTTTGGGTCTTGTGATGGTTACTTATTCATCCAGACGCTACTATAGCTTACTTTAGCTTGATTGTTATGTTATAGAAGCATGATCTCAGAGTAAGTAAAGATATTACTATACATAAATAATCATCTCTAGCTGAGCTTTCCCTTTCTTGTACAGGAGAGTATACTTTTTGACTTTTCGTGTAGTTCAGGGATATTCATCTTATACTGATAATCAGAAAAAAAGTTTTCTAAGAGACCTTTGAGACCTAAATATTGTAGACTTACTAGGCTGGTATCTAACTTTCTCTAAAATGAACCTACATTATAAGATCATAAATAATAGAACTGAAGATAAACATTAGCTACTTGGCACTGACTGAAAAGTGATGTGTTAACATAAGTGAATTTTGTCTTAAGGTTGACTGAATTTGAGGCTATGAGGCCAACTATATATCTCCCTTTTCCCCAGGTAACATATGTGGTTTATTGTGTCCACATAGTCTTTTTTCAGAGATTGTAAATTATATTATTTATGGACTCTTGATGATCAAAACACAGTTGGAGCTTGAAGGTCAAGGCAGAAAACTACATCCTAAATTCTTATTTATCGATGATGCATGGTGCACATAGCAGCACACTTTGTGCTGCTACAATTAAAGATCTGTCAACATTTCTAACATACACCATTATTTCAGATTTTGATAATGTGGTCATTTACCCTTACTCTTTCTTGAATTATGTGATGCAAGCCGTTAGCTGTGGAAAGACATCTTTAAATTCTTTCAATAAGATTATAAGATGTTTATTTCTTTTGGGGGTTTTTTGGTTATTAAAATACTAAATAAAACTTAAGATAAGCTCCCTTTAAGCAGTCTTGTAACTCAAAAACAACACCTATATTCAGGCCACATATTTTTTACCCCCGACTCCTTGACTTATATGGATGTTATGAAACGAACTGTTACTTCAGATTTCAGTTGTTACTTATATTTGTTTTAGAAGAAAACCTTGGAATATTTTTTAGTAATCATCTTTTAAAATGCCTGCCTTCTTCCTAATCTGTTATCAGATATTTATATAGAGCTTAATAATACAGTAAAGTAGAAATAAGTTTGACTCATTGGTTTGTTATAGGGAAACAAAAATATCGTGAATAAAGTTTAAAAAGGTTTCAAATAATTAGCTATTTAATTTAAAAATAGTTTATAATTATGTAATCTGAACTTCTAGGTCTAGGCTATTCAGTATGGTCGCCACTAGCAACACGTGAGTACTGGTAACTTGAAATATAGTTAGTCCACGTTGAGATATTAGAAGTGTAAAATACACACTTGATTTTAAGACTTACTCCAAAGAAAAGTAAAAATGAAGTGTAAAATATCACATCAGTAACTTTTGTATGATTTCATGTTGAAATGATAATATTGAGTTCGGTAAATATAGTAAAATTAATTCACCTGTTTTTTTCTTAGTTTGATAGAGCTAAATTAAAAATTACATATGTGACTCATATTATATTCTATAGAACAATAGATGTTCCCAAAGATCCTACATCTTTTCTTGTAGATGAAACACCCCAGCCATTTGAATTGACTCACAGCAGTATAGTCTTATAAAACTTCCAAGAGAGTAATAAGCACCCCCCTTTTAAAAGAAATTCTCTCACCCCACCCCTCAACCATGGTGGTGATTTTGTTGGTGGTATCTGTGATGGTGGATGACAAATATAGGGTAAGGAAAATTTTAAAAGAAAAGTTAAATATCAGAGACCATAGGAGTAAATGAAGTATTAATCAAAACAAAACTCAAAAACTCTCAAAATATTTTAGTTGAATACAAATCTACTCATCTATAACGCTGAATAAGATAGAACAAAAGAATATTTTGTTTATCCTTGAACAATGTAAATATATTTTAGGTGAAATTACTTGTAGTAATATTAATATTTAGACTACTCAAAATTCACCTTGTACCTCCTTAACTTTGAAAACTGTAATCTGATTTCTCTAGAGTCTCACTAAAACAAGCTGGCTATTTGCTTCATTCATTAATTCATTAATTCATTTATGTACCTATTCTGGTCTGGGCATATGCTTAGAACTAGATGATTCAAAGATAAAATATTTTCTCTTTCCATCCTCTTTAGAAGATTCTTTCACATTCCTCTGCTAATTTGCAACATCTGTTAGCCTGAATTCATCCAAGTCTCCACTTGCAAATGAAATTGCTCTGGATACCACATCAGAAAGAATCACATGCACCTAACCCCAGCGTGTTATGCAAGGATGTCATAAAGGTCGATTGAGAAGTACCAAGGTGCCAGCACCATGGGAGGCCCTGTGGACTGGGAGAGCTGCAGCAGTGTGTGGGCAGGATATTTCCATACCTGGAGTTGTTAGCGAACAGTAGCAAGTAAATGCCAAATTGTTTTAACTGAACTAGCACATCCACTTCCAATGCTTTTGTTCATCCCTTAATTATCCCTTACTATATAAATCTTCCCCCCCCCCTCCTTTCTAAGATAAAATGATGACTTCCAAACCTTTCCAAAGCTAACCTGGTCACCTTTAGTTTTGATCTCTTCTTCTCTTACCCTCCTGGCTTTGATCCATCAGTTTTCCCAAATCTCTCAATCTCATATTCTGCACATTTTTAATTAATCTTGGTTGCTGCAGTGATGTCTACCCCCTCCTTTGAAAACCTACTCCCAAGACATACCTTAAAACAGGTAAAAAGTCCTCCAGTCAACTCTTCTGTACTCCCATGCTTGCCTGCCTCCATTTATTGGCACACTTTCTCAAAGGTCTGCTTCTCTGTTGCCTGTGTCACCATTTATTCTTTAATCCTGTCACATGGGCTGCTCCCCCTACACCATTCTAATCTGTTATTTCTTCCATATCACCAATACTTCTACACAAAATAAATGCAATCTTTTTTTTTTTTCAGTCCTTATTAGTTTGGATCTCTCTATTGGCCTCTTTTGGAAATGATTTCATCCTTAGTACAGTGGACACAACTTTTAGTTGTCTTAGTTTCCTCATTATATCTTCAATTGCTTACTTTATCTGAGCAGATTTTTTCTTCAATTTACCTGTTGTATTCCCTTTATTTTAGTTTAGTTTTTTAAAGATTTTATTTATTTATTTGACAGAGAGAGTTAGCGAGAGCAGGAACACAAGCGGGGGAGTAGGAGAGGGAGAAGCAGACTCCCCACTGAGCAGGGAGCCGGATGCGGGGCTCGATCCCAGCACCCTGGGACCATGACCTGAGCGGAAGACAGACACTTAATGACTGAGCCACCCAGGCGCCCCATCCCTTTAAATTAAGAAGCAGTTATCCAAAAATCTACAGACTAGACTTTTATATCAATTTTACTTCAGGTAAATTCTTTGAAAACTTTTATGTTACAAGTCTCTCAATGATTAAAATCTCAATTGGGTGATGTTTCTTTTTTTTTTTCTTTCTTTTTTTCTATCAAAACAAGCAGGCATTTAATAGAGATACAATACGTAAGAATGGAAGAGAGGAATCATGAAGCACATATACAATGCTTTTATCTTTTTTATTTCTTGCTTGATTTTAGAACAATATCCTTATTATGCTCTAAAAATACCTGCTGGTTCAAGATGATATTGTTACATTAAGAGAGACACAGATTTTAATTGTTTAGGGTGGGGAGAGAAGTGTTTAGTATCAGTGATCAACTCCTTCCTTTGTTAGAAAACATCCTCAGGCAAGTATCTCTGACCATCTAAGTTGATTTTGAGAGGGAATCATTATCATTACATAGGGAGAAACAGTTATTTGCTGTTTTCCTATTGATGAAGCTGTAAGCTATAGTGAGGTGGGGTTTGCAACACTGGCAGGTTGGCAAAAGTTTATTTTGTTATTTCCTTTGGAAGTTTTATCTATATACCTGTCACCCATGAGTTTCAAGTATAGTACTTGTTGGAATATGTTTTTTATTTTTTTGTTTATTTTTTTTAAAGATTTTATTTATTTATTTGACAGAGAGAGACACAGCGAGAGAGGGAACACAAGCAGGGGGAGTGGGAGAGGGAGAAGCAGGCTTCCCACTGAGCAGGGAGCCCAACACGGGTCTCCATCCCAGGACCCTGGGATCGTGACCTGAGCCGAAGCCAGACACTTAATGACTGAGCCACCCAGGAGCCCCTGGAATATGTTTTTAATAGAAGTCATAAAACAGAGACAGATACTCAAATTAAAAACCTTTCAATCATGTACATTTCTAAATCTTGGCTCTCCTACTTAAGGGTAGTGTGGCATTGGGCAAGCCAATCTTTGTGTCCATTTTCTTTCTCTATAAAATGGATATATTAATGTTACCTATTGCATTAAGTTGTTTTGAGGATTAAATGAGTTAAAATATGTAAAATGCTTAGAATATTGCTAAAAATATTATAGGGAAAAGAAGAAAAAAAATTTTCCTTTACCTTTCTAGGTTCTCTGACTAGGAAATTAGACTGACAGAAGACTGATTAGTGAGAGAAAAAACAAACAGACTTTATTAAGATGTGAAGCACACATGCACAGTAGAGAAACACAGTGATGAGTGACTTGAAGGGGTGGTTAGAATGTGGGCTTATATAGAATCTTAATGAAGAACAATAAATATGTAGAGAAGTGACAAGACCCTCAAATAAAAGGGTGTTAGGCTCCCAAGGACAACAAACTGTATAGGAAGGTAAATAAGGGGGAAAAACTAGTAGATGACTAGAGTTGTTTTAGTAAGGTTTGTTATATACATTCCTCTTGGTGCTGTCTCTGGGCTGATAAGAATCTGGATTCAATTCCAGTGATTGAGAGTTTGGAGAGGATAGAGAACTTTTCTGTCTACAGTTTCTCAATTATCTTCAGCTCAAAATAATTCTTATTCCAAAGTGGCATGTTTTAGGATGACAGATTCTGATGCCTTATAATATATTAAATGCTCAACAAATATTAGCAATTGCTATTACTACCCTTATTGATTTATGCAGTCAAATTTATTCCATATCTACTTGTTAGAAACATGGATAAATACACAATGAACAAGAAACTGTTCTTGAATTCTGCCTAAGGACAGACAAGTATCCATCAAAGAGTAACAATTGTGTGTGATGAGTGCTGTGATGAAATCATTAATCACAAGCCATGGTTGCACCAAGAAGAAATCAACAAAGTTTAGCCTTGGGTTCTTGGCAAAACATGAGTAGTTGGGGTCCTCTCTGAAATTCATCAAATTCATGTTCTAGTTCCTGCAGACCACAAGAAACCTGTCCCCTCATTAGTACCTCTCATAGCCAGTAGCTGGATCTCTTCCCATACTCCAAGTCAGAAAATATGAAATTCTTATTCATTAATTCACTATGATCCTTTAAAAATTACAAAGAGCCTCCTTTTATTAGTTTACCAATGTACCAAGGTACATTTTCCATAATAGTTTAAAATAATGTTTAATAACATATATTTTCACAAACATGTGTGTATATGTATCTGTGTGTGTCCTCCCTATCAGCTATCTATTCTGACCTGCATACATGTTGTAAAATAATCTTCCTCTTTCAAATATATTTACTGCAAAAAAAGCAGCACTAGGAAAGTAGAGTGATTATTAACAAAAGTGAATGGGTGGCATTTTCGATAGTTAAAGATATGGTCAAATATAAAAAGGCAAGTGGTTTTCTTGGTACAGACTCTTGCATGAGGTGATATATATCTTGGTAAACCCTTACAGTGGTCTTTCCCTTGTTCCCTGAAAGTTCCTTATGGATGAACTCTTTCCTGGGCAAGAGAAATCATCTGGTGATCTCACAGTTCTATGATACTAAGGACAAAGTCAGTTGAGAATTAAGAGGGGTGAGGGAGGAGAAACCCAGAAATGTCAAGTAATAGTAGCTACCACTTATAAAGTATTTACTGTATACGCCAGGCACTAGGTAAGCGCTTTACGTGTTTTAGCTCATTTAATTTTTTATAATAATTGTAAGTAATAACTGTTAAGTAATATATATCCTATTTTACCAGTGAAGAAGGAGAATTTCAGGGAATTAAATATGTTTAATGAGCTCCAAATCCTGGAGCTAAGAAGTGGTAATGGGTCAAGAAGCTTAGTGTTGTGGGAAAGAGCATGGATTTTAGACTCAGATAGACATGGTTTTTATATTGACCATTTAGTATTTCCTTCATATTTTTCCATTTCTCCTTATTGTTGTAATTACTTTTTGAATGTGGTACATATTTTCTTTTCAAACGTTACCCCTTTTAGTTTATCCTTCCTCCCTCAGCAAGGCAAAGATCACAGTGGGTCCTTTATAGCACTGAGCTGAGCATATCTAGGTGACCTCATAGTATGAAATCAAGTAGGATGATGATAAATAGGATAATTAGTATGTCTGTAAAGAAAGTCCTATTTTGATAAAATAATTATAATAAGAATTAAAGTTGGGAAAAATGGGAAGAAGTGTTAGTAATTTGAGAAGAGATACCAACACAGGCTGCTATGAAATTGTTCTACAGCCTATAAATAATGTAGGGTTTTCTATTTTCACATAATTACTTTTGTGCCCATAAAACAATGTAAATAGCCCTTTATCTATTAGAATATAAAACATTTGCTTAGTTGCATTGTCTTTTATTCTTATTGATTTGTATTACTAATAAATGGAGTTTTTTGTAGTATAACAGAAAGCTTCCTATTCAATTATATGGTTTAGGAAGAGCACCTAAAATTTAGACTTTTTTCTTCATAGTCCAGTGTGGGACAGATTACATACCAATCTCTCTCTTTCTTCTCTGTATGTATATACATATGTATATATGTACACACACACATATTTTCAAATATATATATCTATTTATATACATATACAAATTTATGTATACATGTATTTATATATATATATACATATGTGTACATGCATGTATCTCAAAAAATGTGTAGACAAATGATATATACTTAAGTAGCAAGAAAGGAGAAGAAATGATTCCAAAGTACTATCAGACATAAAATTTTTTCTGAATTGATGCTTTATGTGTTAATAAAACCACAGGAGTGCAGAACTGGTATGGTTTATCTTTAAAGTCTTCATTTATTCACTGATGTTCAATAGTAGCAATAACAACTGATATCACTGTACCTCATCTCCATTTGGGAAAGGAATAACAATTTCCAAATTCCATTGAAAAGGAAAAGCAAAGTTTACCTGATTGTATGAAATCTCTTTTTAAATATGTAACATCAAAATTGTACAAGATTAAGACTAGACATGATTAAAAATATTCTGTGATGAATGTGTCTATATCACAATTATTTGATTTACTTACAGATTAAAAAATCATTATTTTTGCTCTTGTCATGGGTTTACCTTGTCTTTAGTTTCAACTGTTCGATAATCTTCATTATTTTTAATAGGCTAGTGTTGAAGCTAATTACTGACTGCAAGTTGCCAGCATGCTTTGTTCTGATAAATAATTTTCTCTTTACTTTGAAATAAGTAATTTAAATTTTATAGTCAACACTGATTTTTAAAGGATGAAATATCTGAAAATTCAATTAAAAATTAAAATCTAAATAAAATTGCAGGGCGCTTGGGCAACTGTCTGTTGAGCAGCTGACTCTCTTGATCTTGGGTCAGGTCTTGATCTTATGGTTGTGGGTGTCAGCCCTGCACTGGGTTCTGTGCTGGACATGGAGCCCACTTAAAAAAAAATCAAAATACCTAAATAAAACTGATTATGTACTTTTTGAAATTTATATCCTCTTCTAACTATTTCTCAAATTAGCAGAAATTATATATATATATTTACATATTTATATATGTTTCCATTTGCTTTTTTTTTTGTTTCCATTTACTTTTAATTGGATTTTTATGAGTGTTTCTAAAATAATGGAGAAAAAAGTAGATCTACAGTATAGTTTAATTCTAAGCTAGTAGCCATAGTATTAGTAGTTACTGCTATTTGGTCATAAGATAAATTTCTTGGAAACTATTGACATCTGACTCTACATAAGGTGAAGAATTATCAAATGTAATTAATTATGGAAAATAAAACAATATAAAGTTACATAATAAACTATGATGTCCATTCAGATCTTTTTTTTTTAAGATTTCATTTATTTATTTGTTAGACAGAGAGAGAAACACAGCAAGAGAGGGAACACAAGCAGGGGCAGAGGGAGAGGGAGAAGCAGGCTTCCCACAGAGCAGGGAGCCCGATGCGGGGCTCGATCCCAGGACCCTGGGATCATGACCTGAGCTGAAGGTAGACCCTTAATGACTGAGCCACCCAGTTGCCCCTGTCCATTCAACTCTTTATCAGTCTATCAAATTTTGGTATCTTTACATTTTAGACATGATCTCCAACATCTCTGAATTGTCTCTTTCTGAAAGAAGATAAAATATACAAAATTATTAGAAATTTATTTTACATTTTGAGGTCTTCTGAGCAAGAAAAACTGGTAGAATTTTCTAACTTCAGAGTTTTGCTTTGATTTAAATATGTTAGCCACATACACAGAAGACAACAGCTCTGAAACTATTCACTCTTTTCCATTTAAAACTTTGGAATTGAGATCACTTTTCTAATTCTTTTGTATCCCATGTAGTCCTTGGTGTTTAATAAATAATTCCTGAGTGAGCTCTCAGGTAATTACTCTTCTTTGATGTCTATTATCTTCTACTCTAAAATTCTTCCTAGATTTTCTTAGATATTATGAGATTAGTATGGTTGTTACCACATTCCTTCTCCTGTTTTTATCCAAAGGTAGATTTTCTTGGATCTGTCCTTATATAAATGTTGAAAATATTAAAATTCTATAACCTAGCCATCATATATGATTTAATCATCTTAATGTAATTTATGGACTTGAACAATCCTCTCACAGATTGCCCAACATTTACACACTTTAGTCACATTCTACTACTAGAAGTCTTTGCCTTTGTATGGCTCAGAATTCACTTAATGATATTTTCAGAATATTGGATTAATGTGTCTGCCAGAACATTTATTAAGTTTGGAACAAAATTTCAAGATGATTGGTATCCAGATTTCCAGTGCAAAGGACAAATTACTTTTCTTCCTCTCTATTTGGGGCCACAGTTCAAAGAGTTGAGTTAAGAACTTTTCAAGTTCTCTAAGCAATTTGCAATGTTTTTTGCATATATTAAATATTAGGATTCAAGAAAGAAGGTAGATATAGATTAATGTAACTGAACTCACCGAATAAAGTCAGTTACTTCAAAAACTAGTTTTTATTTTTTTAGTTTTTAGTTTTATTTTATTTATATCTTGCAAAAGAGCTAATATCTGTGAAAGTTATCTAAGAAAAATACATAAATGTTAATTGTTTTATTTAAATATAATATAATTGATCAATAACAAACTGGACTATTCCTTAAAAAAACAGTAGTCCACAGTCTAGAGCACCTAGTAAAGGAGAAATTTAGAGAGTATTCAGTTAATTCAAATTCATAAACAGGAAAACTAGGGAAGTTAGAATATAAATTAAGAACGGATTACTGGAGTTGAATATACGTGAATTAGCAAAACCAAATTATTATGACTTTCTCCTTCCTTTGTGATAGCTTGGTTTATATATCCATTGATTACTTCAAGAAACCTATGCATTTTTACCAAGAGAATGGGCTAAATATCATAAATGAAGGAGGGTCTACAAATATGAGTTTAAGTAATAACAGATCTCTTTTTTTTCGGGGCCCAAAATGGTCACCAATCCAGTGTCAACCTAGCATTTCAAGCCGCGACCACCAGTCTATGAGAAATGGAACTCAAAACGATACCTATTTGCCTTCCTATTTTTAGGAGTAAAGGTTTGATTAAATATTGTTTAAAAGGTACACATCCTTTTATCTAACATAATCAGAACCCATCAATGGGCAAATGATTGAAAGGCATTTATTTTAACTGAAATGTTTCACCAATCTTTGATATAGGACCAGGGACTTTTTTTGAGTACTGTTCTAAGAGTTGAAATTCTAGATTTACTTTCCCGTTTAAGCCACACTGAGGATGCATCATTTAAGATTTCCACGTTGTCTCCTCATCTTGGAGCAGGAAATAGTTGCTTGTAAAACAATTTGAGGGCAGATTTTCTTCCCCCTCCGTTGTCAGTATATTCCTTCCTTCCCTTTGTTAATAATCTTTTCAGTTATCTCTTGAAATATAATCCAACATTTTCATTTTATCAATTAAAATGTATAAGCCCAGTGCATTCAGTTTTATTTTTATAGGAATAACTTTCTTTTATATTTAATATGTTATTATTTACATAATGTTAATTAAATGATGTAATTTTGTATATAATGACACATGTCACTGGAAGAAACCCATTTGGAAATAAAAGAAGACCTCTTAGTAAAGGTAAACTCACTGGAGGGAATTGTTAAGGGTGTATGGGTATCTCCCAGTTGGTTTAACTAACAGAGTAGGAAAAATGCAGACTCCTCTAATGTATCTCAGACTCATTGCATCTGAATTTCTTCAGCAGATTTAAAATTTCCTCAGGTTAGTCTTATACACATTCAATTTGATAACCACTGCTGGAATATTATAGAGCACTTGCTAACTTTTAATAGAAGGGAGAAAAGTGCTATGCAGTAGAACAGCAATATAGAGGATAATTCCAAGAGAACCCTGTTGGAATATACTTTCCCTTTCCATCACTAGTATAGTAGATATTTGTTGGGTTGACATTCTAAAATTTATTACTGCCTAATACCAGAACTTCTTTCCTATATGAGGGCAATTCCCTGTGAGGTTGGTAGGAAGCAACGCTTATTTCCCTCAACAGAAGTTGAATAGGTCGAGGTAGTTTGTTCTGGAATGAGGGGACAGGCATGTGACCTAAGTTAGCCAATTGGATGGTCTCTCCCAGGTCCTTAAATCTGAAATAAGTGACACAAAAATGTAGGGGCAATTCAAAATTATTCATGCTAGTTGCGGATCAAGACTCTGACAGTGGCAGAGTGAATGTTAAGAGACAGCAATGCTGCCAGGTTCTGGTTCTCAATGCAGTGGTGATGGTATCACTGTGTCAAATAGACATCAGTGTCATAAACTTGTTCCTATAGCAGAATCTTAGAAGTACTCTGTGATACTTAGCTTCTCTTGATTAGTGCCTGGGCCTCAATGTGTTTCATTACTTCTGTAAATTATAACATATATATATGTGTATATATATATATATATTTATTGTAAATGTGTGTGTATATATATACACATACCTTTTTTACATATTTTAACACATTTATTTTTTCCAGTTTTATTGAAATGGAATTGACATATAATATTGTATTAGTTTAAGATGCACAACATAATTAATGTATTTATGTATTACAAAACGATTACCACAATGACTTTAGTTCACATCCATCACCTCATATAGTTACAGATTTGTGTGTGTGTGTGTGTGTGTGTATGTGTGATGAGAACTTTTAAGATCTGCCCTCTTAGAAACTTTCAATTATCCAATGTAATATTGTTAACTATAGGCACCATGCTGTATATTTCATCCCGACTTATTTACCTTATAACTGGAAGTTTATGGAAGTTCGTACGTCTTGATCACCTGCACCCTTTCCCCTCACCACTCCCTCAATCCCACCCTGTTTCTGGCAACCACCAATCTGTTCTGTTTCTATGCTTTTGGGGTTATTTTTTTGGATTCCACATATAAATGAGATTATACAGTATATACATTTTTAGTAAATTTATATTTTCTTAAATTATACATGATTAGTTTTTGATTGGTGTACAAATGCACAAGGACTTTGAGTTGGGTACCTGTGGACCATTTTCAACCCTGACACCCATGACTAAGAGTGCAAATGAATACATCTTTTCAACTTCCCTAAGCAAAGAATAGATATTTCTACTATTTATTCACAATGTGTATTTTTTTTACATCAACTTCAACATAATAGAAATTTGCCTATCCAGTACTTACATTTTGAAAACAATTAATAGGACTGCAAAATTAGGTGATTTTAGTTTTTTTTTTTAATTTGCATAGTAAACTGTATATGGATCCATTTGTTTACAGGTACAAACCACGGCATTTTATTTCCTTATACTAGCAAAAATAGTTACAGACAGTAATACTCATGTAAATTGTGAACAAATTTACACAGCTGAGGAATAGCACCAGAGTTCCTTTAAAACATTATTTTTTGTCACATTTACAAAGTGAATGTTTAGTAAGTTAACGTGTAACAATTCTGTAAAATGTGAAAGGTAATCCTCCTACTTTTTTAGAGTAATTTTACGTCAAAACATTAATTCCTTCATTAAATACTTTCAACCTTTGTGATCAACATTCATAGCTTCAGATAGTCACTCTACTTAGTTTTTTTTTCTAGCTAAAGTTAAACACTTTATTGTTCTGTTAATTTCTACGTTTTCAAATCATCTCAAATAAAATACTTGTTATTTAAGGAAGGCCATGCATTTTTTAGCTCAAGGAAGTTATTTTCAAACATCAGCTAAATAAATTATGTAAATCTTCAGGTTAAAAAAATATCTATAGTTACTAAGGAAAATATGTATGTGTTTTTAATAACTATATAATTAATAAGTATTGTATCTCTGGATACATTTGATGGAAAGTAGCATAAAACCCTACACAAAGTAGTAACGTATCTTGACTCACATAATTGAAAGTCAAGAGAAAAAGCAGATTTTAGGTTCAGCATCTCTATCATATGACCAGGGAATATGTTTCTGTCTGTCAGCTCTGCTTGCATGGTATCATGTCAAAGCTGATTTTCCTCCTGTTGGAAAAAGTGGATGTACCATTTTCAGATTTCATATCCATAACCCATACTATTCAAAAGCAGACAAGGGATTAACTTTTAGTGGTTCTCTCAAAAAAGCAAGGAACCACTGCCCTTAGAGTCCTGCAGAAAGTCTCCCTTCAAATTCAATTCCCAACATATGCCCATTGTTGAAATAATCCATTTAATTAAGCAATTACCTTATGCTGAATTGATTAGGACTATGTTATCTGAATCAATATCATGGTGATTGGAATCAGATGAGCCAAGTTCAACTGATACTATCAGGATCTACCCCTGGAGATTTTCCCACAAACCATAAGACATGTGGTGAAGACTACATAGAATATTTATAGAAATTGTACTATATCCCCATAAAAAGTATATGACATAGAGAGATAAGATATACAAAAACATTTATAGCAAAGCCAATATTTTCTAATAGTCTAAGATATATATGTATATGTACACATATACATAAAATAAGGTGAAAAGTTTTTTAAAATATGAAATTGAATAATCTCATACCATAGAATGCATTCTAAATGCATTATATAGGCAATACATTAAAATAATAATTTATTCATTATGTGCTTAGCTTTCAACATAGACTGTAAACTCTTTTCTATCCTTGAGTGTCTAACACAGCAACTTACTCATATTAAATGTTAAATAAGAGCTGTTGAGTAGAATAAGCAAAAAGATCAATATTGGCTCAATTACTCACTTTGTTTAAATAGACACAGCCTAAATTATAAACTTTTGCCTTTAGAGTCAACTTTTCAAAACAAATAGGTCACATCCCTTTCACTATTGGAATAAAAAAATGAAGAAAAACCTGAATTACTTATTTTTTTTGGTTTTGTGGTCTCAGCATTGCTGTTTACTAAAGGTAATGAAGGTAAGGAAAGAATAATGGAGAAAGGGAAAATGCAAATATTTGGAGTATAGATTAAAGGAAATGTATTGTTATATTAACTGACAAGAGCCTATAGGGCATTCAAATGAAATTGTCCTTGGAGGGTGCTGATGAGAGAAACTCATACTAAAAGAAAATGAGTTCTCAATAAGTTAAGAAAGAAAAGCCACCTAAATATTGAGGTCTAAGCCATTCATACAGGTGAAAGTAAGATGGAAAGAAAAAAACAGTGATGAAGTTAAGACAAGAAAAAAATTACGTGAGTGTGGGAAGGTGCTAAGGATGTGTTAATCTTTGATTTCTCGGACCCCTTTTGATTCAATAGGAAATTCTGGAGTGCAGAAATATAATTTTTCGTTATTGGTAAGCCATTAAGCACTGCACCATTCAAGGGAGTCTTCCTTGAATATCTTAAAAGATATCCTCTTCTCAGGGAACGTCTCTTGAGAAATAATACAGCTAGATGGACTGAGAAGTCTTGAGACATAGAATACAGTTAAGTCATTCTACTGTTCTCTGCTGTCTTTTATATGTAATTTTAATGCAAACAGAAATATTTTTGTTCATTTCTTGGGCTGTACCTCAGCAAGATGATCCATATTAAAACAAAACAAAATAAAACAAAAAACAAACCAAAAAAAAAGCAGTATGCTATAACGATTAACTTATTTTTTGTTTAGTGGAAAAATCTCACCTGATACTCCAGATTTTAAAACTTCAAACAAATGAACACAGGTATCCTAATTTTGTAACGCATACATCATGGGGACTGTTTCGCATGATTTTTCAATGGTGTCTTCCAAATGCAGCTAGTCACTTAAAAAACTGTCAAATCCACAGCATACATTGTACTCTGTCAATGTTATTAAGAGAGAATAGAGACCTGATTTCTATAGCAACATTAACCTTTCCCTTCCCACAGGGAAGTAAAACACTACAACTCATATCTATCAATCATTTATTGCCCCATTGAAAATCACCCCCAAATTTAGTAGCTTAAAACAACTATTTATTTTGTCTGTAATTCTTCAATATGGCCACCTAGGCTGGACTCAGCTGGGTTATTCTCCTGATCTGGGCCAGGCTGGGTATCTCTCGGCTATGTTTATGTCTGCAACCAGTGCTTTGGCTACCAACTTGGCTGGGGGCTAGCTAGTATATATAGGAGGGCCTCACTCAGCTGAACAGCTCCTCTCTCTCTATGTGTTCTCTTTTTTTCCAGCAGGCTAACAGGATCATTCATATGGTGGTTTGGCAGGGTTCCAGAGAGAGGAAGCATGCAAGACCTTCTAAGGCATAGGCTCACCTCATAAGCCATATTCTACTGGTCAAAGCAAATATTAAGGCCAAACCAGAATCAGTAGGCAAGGGAATAGACTCCATTTGTTGATGGATTGGAACTACAGTCATATTTTGAGGAGGCCAGCATAGAAGGAGGGGAATAATGACAGCCATTTTTATAAACAATCTACACATGTTATTTCATTCTCAGTTGTCTATGGAGTGAGTTTGTGGCTTGGCAATATCACAGTGGTCTTAATTCTCATTCTGCTTTTGCAAGTATAGACCAAATTCAAATTTAATTGAGAAGATACTTGTACTATAAGTAGTGCCGCCATGCAGTTTGTGAATTGTCGTGGACGTAGTATCCGAGTCAAAGGGTGTTTCCTAATGTTGATATACCTACCGCAATCCACTGTTAACTATGGAGTACAGTTAGTATAATCCTTAAAATTAGCCACAATTATAACTATTGAGCTGGCCTTTTGTCTCTGCATGCAGCATGTATGCCTAATCAATTTTGAAAGACATGGTTTATTATTTACTGTGATTTCATTTCGGAATTTCTCAACATGAAGTATAATGAATGTTAACTCAAGTTTAAGATGGGTGGCATCCTATGCCCATTTATGAATATAAGAAGGAACATTTGAAAGAGAATCATCATTTCCATCATTAATTTGCTAATTCACACACAAGGAAATGACTCATGAAGACTTTAGCTCACTTTGTTTCAAAATTCATTTTCTTCAGTTTTCCTTTGCCTAAGCTGAACGGGAAAGATTTGTCAGTTGAGTAAAGATGCTTCATCTCCTTCACTGATGCTGTGGGAGTTATTAATTAGGTTTCTGAGTTTGGCACTGCTCTTTCCTGGTCACCGTGATGTGTCATTGAAACAGACCCATTAAGATGAGTGATGTGTGTTGTAATTTCATTAATGTCATCAATAATGTATTCCATTTTCCTTTTAGTAGTCTCTTTGTGTTGTGTGTGGGTCAGGATGACTGTATGAATTACATTTATAAGATCCAAATTGTTACAGATGAGGGAAGATAGACATGAGGGTGGAATTAATGTTATTTTAAACACGATAACTACAAAAACGATTTCAATTAAATAATATTTTAATTAGGTCTGATGTCTCTACATGCCATACTGAGATGCATGTTGTGTGTATGCAAATAGGATGGTGATTTATTGAATTAATAACACAGTCCATTCTCTCTACAAGGAAACTTTCTGAACTGGACTACACAGGTGTGTGTGAGCAGGAATGGTTCATTAAGGTATATAATTCCTTGTGATTGTAAAAGGCAGACTCTTGACATGGAATCTCTTCAAGTGTATTTTTTTACTTTCTTTCCACCCTACTTTCCTGCCAGACATGAGCCTTTTGACTGGCTATTTGCCAATTCCCAGTCTACCCTAAGCTGAAAAATATGACCCATCACTGAGAAAGCAAGACATATTTGAGTACTTTGATATAGTATATATTGTTGAAATCTTTTAACTCCATTTAACTGAGGTTTAATTCTGATGACAAAAATGGGAATACAAAGAGCTTTTGGCTTAGAAGCTTCCATCGAATCATTGATCTAATTTGAAATATTTTCAAAGGCAAGAATCATTTGCATATTAAAAAAATGATACAGTAGTTTTGCCCTCCAAGGATGATCCTGGAGTACTTAGAGTTAATGATTGAAGATGTAAGAAAGTTCTCAGAACTAAGAAATGTATGGAAATGTATGTTATGAAATGTAAAAACATGGCTGGGTTTTGGTTTTTGTCTTCCATTCAAATATTAAAACTGAAATACTATGAAGGTACTTTTTTGAAAAAGGGCTCCAAATACAGAAATTTATTTTATATAAGTAAGAAGCTAAATGGTACACATTTAGTACACAAAAGAAAGATAGGAAAAGATGAGCTACTTCTGGAAATCAGTAGAAATTTTTCTTCTCATGAAAATTTAAAGAAGATATTTTTGTTATCCCTAATTTGTTTATAAGATAAAGCAATCTATCCAGGTTAAAAACAAAACAAAACAAAACAAAACTTCTATCACAATAAGGATCAACTAACTTAAGTAATACCAGCAACTCCCTAAAATGAAAGTTTTCTCTTACATTATGATGAAAGAATCTGGTCACTTATCTTCAAGTAGAATCTCAATATCTGTAGTTTTATGCTGATTTGTATCCAATTTGGGTAGAAATGGATATGAGTGTTTATCTTACATAATAGCTTGCCACAGCTTACTACTTGAATCATGTAGCATTTGGAAAATGTGTTTATCTCCTTGTGGACTTTCACAAACGAAAAAAGGATCCATTTCTATTCACACGGCTTGTTTACAGTCATTATAAAAGTATGTTACTGTGTTGCTTACTACTTAGAAAAAGCAAATGTTGGTGCACTACAGACTCTATTGCATTGGCCTTTAAGAAGTATATGTATTGCTTTCCAGTTTAAAAAAAAAAGAGAGATTATATTTCTTGTGTTTTAGACCTAAACATTTTTTTAAGGATCTATTTTTAGTCTTCTACCTTATCACTCTTCTAGATACTTTATAGTAGTTATGCTGAAATTTTACATATATATATTAGAAATTGTGCTCATGCTTAAATTAATTGTCATTGAGGGATTAATCTTGTAACCTTTTATGAGCATGTTTTATTAATATCTTATCATTAAATTTAATATTACTAATATTTAACATTTAATAACCATAGAATGTATATGTAGGAATGTATTTTGTGCCAGTGGGCTTTGAAAATGTGGAAAGGTCACTATACTAGTAAAAAAATTATTAAACATACTCCCCATAATATATTAATTGCACTCATTCCCTTCATTTAAGAGGCAGTTCTGGATAACCAAGTTTATAATACTTTTGTTTGTCAGCATGCTTAACAATATGCCTTCCAGGAATGGAAGTATTTGGTACAGCTTTTCAAAAGATCTGTTGCACTCTTACATTCTGGAAATATATTTGCTGTGAAATGATTTATAATTAAACAGAAAACTGATAAAGTAGAAGGAGAGAATTTAAAACTATAACTATTATACTAATTTAGTTATTCTTATTGGTAAAGCAGTATAAGTTGTCTATAAGAGTACCTTTTAATTGATTGAATAATTAAAGTATATTTTAAACTGTTTTTATCTTCAAAAGATCTTAATTATTAAATCATTTTCCTTTCATATATATATATATATATATATATATATATATTTGTTTGTTTAAATGGCTCACTATGAATTTAAACATTTGGTAGGTATCCTGACACTAAAAATCCACTCCTTTTTAAAAAATGGCAATTGAAAAAGATTATGTAAAGTTGAAAAAAGTAACTTTTATATAGGCTATGTCAGGTAGGAGAATATATGTGACTCTCTGAAGCAGTTTTATTTCCATTTGGAAAAATTCCATGGTGGTATCAAGGTTCCTTTGTATTATTTGGTTTCTTTTATTTCCCACCCCCCCTGAATGATGTAAAACTAGTAAAACTAATATTTAGGGAAATTGTCTTTAGGTATTTCACTAATTCTCACTATTTTAAGTTATTTTAATAAAATCAAAACTTACACATAGAAACATGTACATACGGATACTGTACGTATGTACATGTATAATGTACAAACATCAATTAAATAAATTATGTAAATTATGTAATTAAATCACCATGACTGAAGATCTCCTATGTTCACAACACTAAATGAGACCCCATAAAGAAGTAAACCTGGTGTGTAAAGCAATGACATCCTGGCATATCCTTTAAAATATAGGGTACAGGTTCCCATCGCAGAGAAGAAAAGACCCTGAAAAGATGGGGAAGTCAATATCACCAGAGACCAGTTAGATACATAAGGAAAAGAGATGACCTGCAGGGTTCTGGCGTGAGTGACTAGGTAGATTCGGTACACCACAGAGTACAAAGTGGGAAGTTCAGGAGAAGCTGAGATACAGTAGTTAGGATGAGATAGGAAACAAGAATTCAGAACTCTCTATAAATGGAGGTTAGTTTCAGGGAAAGTATAAATTAGTTAAATCTGTACCATAGCCCTCACTTCATCTTCTCAAAATTAACCATCACTGTGTAACTCACATCTTTGTCCCCTTTCCTCTGGACTAAGTGGTTCTCCAGGCTTTGTATTACAAAGTGGTCATGCCAAATAAAATCTCATAACCTTTCTCTTTTGCTTAAAACCTTTCACCAGTTTCTTATGCCTGTAAGAAAAAGTGTGATTTCCTCCACTTGGTATGGAAGGGCCCCTAGGATGGCTCCCCCAGCTCTCCTACAGCTGCGCCTGCTGGCCTTGCACATTGTTCGTACAGAAACTCTGGCATTGATCCACTGGGCAGACCAAGCTATTTTAGAAATGTGTGCCTTTGCATCCCTCCTGCATAGGGTGCTGTCTCTGCTTTCCACCTTGTTTCCTTTCCTAAACCTTTGTAACCGGTGACTCAAGAAGACATTCAAATATTCTCTATTATGAACTTTTTTCTGACCCTTTTCAATGGCAATACTTCATCTGTTATTGCTACACCTTTCATTTTTAATTTGACAGACAACGGTATTTTAATTATTTATATCTGCCTCTCTCATTAGACCATGGAATTTCAGTTAATTTGGGCTGGGAAAAAGTCAAATGATGTAATAATCCATACTTTTCTGCCAAAATGCGTCTCTATCAATGATAAAAGGGAGCACTTTAGATTTGCCCAAGGCCAAATTCTTCTTTCCAAGAAATTTGGATAAATTTCAGGGCACCATTTAATATACACTCCACACTTATAAGAAGATAGTATTCTAAATATCAAATATATACAAAAGAAGAGAGAACGTATAACACATTCTATTATCCAATTTCAACAATTTTTAACTAATGGTGAATCTTGTTCCATCCATACCATCCATGGCTCTACTCCCCTTTTTTCTCCCTTTCTGAAGCAGAATCCTAGACATGATATAACCTTTCATTTGCAAATATTACTATACGTATTTATAGAAAATAAGGACACTTTTTGAGACCACACTGATGATACCATCATCACACCTAAAATATTAACAATTCCTTAATATTAACAAATCTCCAATTAGTATTCAATTTTGCACTGCTTCTCATTCTTTAAACAGTTTGTTTGAATAAAAACCTGGTAAAGTCTCTACTTCATGACTGGTTGATATGTTTCTTTTGGTCTAAAGCAGTTGTCCATCAGGGGCAATTTTGCCCTGTAAAGGACAATTTTGGCAGTCTGGAGACATTTTTCATTTTCACAACTGCAATGGACTGAATGTTTGTATCCTCCCCAAAATACATGAGTTAAAACCCTAACCCCAATGTGATGGTATTTGTAGGTGGGATCTTTGGGAGCTAATTAAGGTTGGGTGCGTTCATGCAGGTGGGGCCCTCATAATGGGACAAATGCCTTCATAAAAAGAGGAGAAGACACAGGATCTCTCTCTCCGTGTATGTGCACCAGGGAAGGACTTGTGAAAACGGAAACAGGAAGAAGACGCCAACCAAGATCCCAGCCGCGCTGGCACCTTGGTCTCAGACATCCAGCCTCAGAACTGTGAGAAATAAACCTTTGTTGGTCAAGCCACTCAGTGTATGGTATTCTGTTACAGCAGCCCAAATTCACTGACACAACTAAAGGGGAGTGCTGCTGGTATCTAGTGGCTAAAGGCCAGGGATACTGCTAAACATCCTGCAATGCATAGGACAGCTACACAATAAAGAATCACCCAGCCCCAAATGCCAAGAGCCCGAGGTTGACAAACCCTAGGCTGGAGGTTTTCCTTCACCTATTTTTTACTGAAGTTATTTGTTGAATAAGCTGGATCGTTTGTCCTACAGAGTTCCGCAGAGTTCACATTTGCTAATAGCACATCGTTTTATCATTTAAGGTATTTCTCTGTCTCCTGTATTTATTAGCAATTAGATTTAGAAGGTTCATCAGATTCAGATTCAACTTTTTTAGCAAAACTACTTTATTCTATTTCATAAATAGTGTTGTACACTTCCATGAGGGGGCATATAATGTCTAACCATCTCTCATCACTATAGGAAGCTTCACGACCGATGTCTGTATCCATTAATTCATTAGAAGTTGAAAAAATGATGATAAATGTATTTTTATAATTTCTTCATTTACTGCAAATGTGACTGTTCCTTGGAAATAGTTATTACAATGTTCGAGATGAAAAGACTATTGTGCCTAGGACATTTACACATTCCTTATTTCTTTATAGAAATATCCTGTACCACCTTGATGAGAAGACAAGCCAGTTTTCAATCCTCCTGGAGGCACAGGAGCACTGCAAGTTACTTGCCTCAAATGAGACCCTTCAAGAAGCCCTGTCAGAGGTGTTGAAGAGCATTAATTCAGCTCAGGTTTACTTCAAAGCAGGACTTGATGTGTTCGAGAGTGTCTTGGTTGCAAAGAACTGAGAAAACTCTCAGCATTTTAAAAAGTTTGTTTACAATTCCTCAAGCAAAAGCTCTAATCTAACAGGATTTTCTGACATTGAAGACTTTCCCCCCAGTCACTTTTTATACAAGTCTAAAGCTATTATGACATTGTGTTTTTAAATGTACATATAAAAGAGCATTTTGCACATTTAATATTTTCTTATATCGACATCTCTGAATATGTCAAAGCAAGTTATTGAAATAATCCTTAAGATTTATCTATTAAAAGGAATCTGCTGTATTTTTATATATATAAAATATGTGGGGGGAAAAGTTCCAAGAAGTTCTGGACAATCTTCACTCCTAGGGATAAAACATATAGGAACGGAAGTTATTCCCTATGTTACAGCTTTTAATGACCTAGTTTCTGTAGTAGATATGGAGAGTTGATATGGTTTCAGATTAACTTCACTAGTAAGTACTCAATATGAAGAATTCAAGTATTCTGACCAACTGATTGGTCGACCAAAACCACTTTGAATGTTTCTATTCTATGAAATGAAGTGCCTGTTCGTAATACAACTAGATATAGTAATACACTGGTTATGAAATTGTATTTTTTAAGTATTAATGAAAAAAAGAGCCATAAACATTCCAGGGGAATATCTCAAAGTAGTTGCACAAGAGCAATTTAAATGCAAATTTTTTCCTAACAACTTATAAGGTGACTAGCTTTGAAACCCCTAATTTGCCTCAGTTGATTTTGTACAAATTTCAGGAGTGATATATGTCTTAAGAGGGAGAAAATATTTCTGATTTCTTCTTCCGTTGGTTCTGTTGGAAGCACTGAAACTCAGCTATTCTGAAATGAAAGCATTTTGCATCACTCTTCCTTCTTGTATCTTTTCTGAAACTCCTTCTTGTAAGGCGGTTTTAACAGAATACCATGTAATTTCCACAGGAAAGTAGCAAAATTTCTCTTTGAAAACCTAAACTATCTTAAAAAGCATCAAATTGCTATTTCTGCCACTGACAAAAAGGACTTACAATGAAAGAAATAGTTGTTTGATCAATGAAAAACTTCTTAATTTTGTGAAGAAACTTTTGATATTTTTCCTTCTTTATCCTTCATTGTGACTAAGATGAAAGTAGCAGATATTCATGCTTCTAATTTTTGCAGAAAATACAGTGTTACTATAAGAGTGTGTCTTTCTCACACTTCAATTCTTCCCTCATGTGGAAAATGAAGTTTTTCATATTGACATTGTCATGAAATGGCCCCAGCATCCACTATTTCCCCCAAAGCCTAAAATTCTATTAGGTGACAGTTTAAACTTTGAACTTTATCCTTAGAAATATTCTTCTGATATTGAATAAAGCAATTCCCCTTAGGAAACATAGCCTCAGTATATTTTACGTGCATTGTCTCTACCTAACACAACACCCAGTCACACTTCCCTTTGTAGCTACTCCACCAGAGCGACATTACGGCCAATGCTTGTGTGTCGAAGTCTCCAGGTTTTATGGATAAGCCTAAACCTACTCTTACTTTAAAGGAAAGCTATAGTTGAGGGGAAAGAATTAATCAGTACTGATTAATTGATTTATAAGGGTCAGCTGTTCCTATCATAAGTAATGTTGATATGCTCAAGGCAAAGAGGAGAATTGATGCAACTAGCTAGATAATTCGAACAGAAATCCATTTTCCTATGAATTACTTGTGTGTGCATATTTTTAAGTGACAAATGAAGCTACCTTACAATTTTTTTTAAAACCAATGTGCTTGTTTGAAAATATTTCCCATGTTGAGGAGTATCTACAAGGAAAAGCTAAGAGGACCAGTCTCCTGCGTGCCGCCGCCTCAGTGCCCTCACTTGCTCCGCAGAAATCAAGAGCAGAGCAGAGGTGAGAAGACACATACAAACACCATTTGCAGCCAAATAAGAGAATGCTTTCTGCCAAAGGATCTTACATATTTAACCAAGCTTCAGTGTGTTCTTCCAGTTCTTCATTTAGAGTTGAAGTTAATTTAAAGCAAGCAACATTTTGGCTTTGAAGCTGAATTTAAAGCAAGCAAAAACAAGTAATTATTAGTTTGGTAGTTTATCATTTTAAAACAAAATCCTAAGGAAACTTACTCCCTTAGTCTGTAAGACTGTCGAAAGCACAAAATACACGTTTGTACTTTTTTGTCTAAAGATTGCCTACCTATGTAAACCACATTGCATAGATAAAAATCTCATATTATGTATTCTCCCATCTAGATTATATTATATTTTTTTTTTTATTAAAAAAAAAAAAAACTAAAGTTAACTATGTACTAGTGTGTTTTTGTTAGTCTATTTAAGAGATTATGTGAAGAAAGGAAATTATAGTTAAAACAGATGTCCACTAAATCTATAGATGCTGCTTTAGATCTTTGACTGCAACAAACCTCTTAACTAGAACATCACTGCTATGGGGTTCCTCTAAATTTATATCATTTTAATTTTTTTCCCTAACAAATCCAAGTAAATAAAATCCTATGCAAGTTAATAACAACTGTTTTTGGTGAATTGATAGTAGGTTTAAACTGTTGTGGAGATATCTGGGTGCCTGCCTGGTACTTCTCACAATCCTTCGTACATAGAATGGCGCCAGGGCATAATGAGTCACAAATGGTTATTCTCCCAAGAAAATGTGGCAGATGTTCACCACTTAAATTTGGGTTCAGGAAGGGTACACGTGGGCTACTGCCCTTTGCGGAAAAGCAGAGTTCTGTAAAAAGAAAGCCTAAGCGACATTCTAGTCTAAGCCCTAGGAAATTACCTTCAGCCAGGGAAAGAAAGCATCATCACTCCCATCAGATGCAGTGAGTGAAGCCAAAGTGATTAGCAACATGGATATAGTCACAGGTTTAGTTCGTAGAAAAAACACTAAACTAAAAAGCACTGGAATTTTTCTCTGCTTTCTCATGCAATGTACCCAACTCTCTCCCTGAGGTGCTAGGGCTGCAAATGATTTTTTCCAGTGCATTCTATGTAACTAGCCATTTAACCAGAGGCTATATGGTGTGGAATCACTGCTTTTAATTAAGGCCTAGTTCATTCTCTAACTACACATGAAAAACAAAACTGTCTGTCCCAGGGAACCCCTGTAAAGGACACCGAGGCTGGGTACTTTGGGGAAACGGGGAGAGTCTCTACATGACAACAGAAGTCAGAAAGGAGGGCACTGAGGAAAATGCTTTTCTGAGAGGACGTTTTAGCTCTATATTAATTTAGCAATCTAAATCAGTGTTTCCCAAAATGTGGATTTGGAGGAGGGAGGCCTAGGAATACTCATCCTTAGCAAGATGGCCCAGATAATAAGTACACTGAAATTTAAGAGTTTCTAATCTACACTGATCCTGGCTCTTGAGAAAACATTACTTGGTAATATATGCAAACAAAATAAAGAGTCACAATAACAGAAAGGACCCAAAACTCTGCTATTAATGGCACCATTAGAAGAAAAGAGACAGAGAGAAACCATTGCATCTCTCAAAAAAGAATACAGACACAGCTAACATCTGTGCCTACTACATGTCAGGCAGTATTATAGACTTTTTCACAGATGTGTTTCTTCTACTTGAACCCCCACAATAACCCATTTTAAAAATGAAGACATTTGGTTGAGGAACTTGTCCAAAATTCCACAACTAAAAAAAAAATGGCTGAGGTGTCTCCCTGCTGGGCTGTCTGGTATGCAGTCCTGTGTTCCTCACACTGAGTGCTGCAGAAAACTTCAAAAGAATCTTTTGGATATAGAACGTGATGTAACTGAAAATTTTAAGGTATTTCTGCACAACTGATCAGACTGTGTAGTCTGCCGCTTTACTGGTTCAATTAAAGAGTTTGAGGAAACAAATTACATCATTCCTTACAATGTTTGCCCACCCTAGCACTGGTGGGTGTGTATAGGTAAATTAGAAGCTATCTACAAAAGCATTAAAAATAAGTGTACACCATTGTAAAATATCATGGTATTAGATGAAACAACATAAAAAGATATGAGAAGCCACATATTTCACAATTTCCTCCTCAAAATGCCTGTATAATTTCACTGAGAAAAAAAAAGAGCAGGTGCTGGGACTTACAGCCACAGTTTTATATCATCCTTAAAGAGTCAGAAAAACTAATTGATTTTTTAAAATAAATACATATATGGCATACAGTAGATTTCCCCATTGAAAAAATAGGTGCATGAAAATAAACAATGAATGATCTGTTACCATCTGCCTAATAATGAATCAGCAACTTTGCCTCAAATGAAAAACTATAATTATTTGCACAATAAATTGGTAGACCTAGCCAAAAATGTTCTCAAGAGACATTCTGTGGAATGTGTAATTAATTACTCCAAATATTAATCTTTCTCTGAGGGTAACACCTTGTCATCTCATTGGTTTAATAGGCTATTTAAATGTGCTTTAGCCACACGTTCTCCTAGTAGAAAAGAATTATTTTAAACTGCCAATTCATGCGTTGAGCGGAAGGGAAATGGATCCACATATTCCAATAAATATATCAGCAACATAACTGTTCCATCACAAGATCATGGATGTAACCCAAGGGAAAGCTAAACAAACAATGTGATATTTAAGAAAAGAAATACTCTGCCTGCTAGTGAATCTGTATTTCTTGCATAAATTTAAATTGCAGGCTTAAAAAAGCCTCAGAATCTGCTATTCCGAAAGATGTTTTAAAACTTCACAGAGTTCTAGGCACCCCATCAAGTACAAATACTTTTCAGTTAAGTGAGTTTGTTTTATGCAATTCAGAATTACAAGTGACAAGAACTTGAAAAGACAATTGCAAAAAAAATCTTTAAAAAATGTAGCCTTGGGGCACCTGGGTGGCTCAGTCGTTAAGCATCTGCCTTTGGCTCAGGTCATGATCCCGGGGTCCTGGGATCGAGCCCTGCATCGGGCTCCCTGCTCAGCCAGAAGCCTGCTTCTCCCTCTCCCACTCCCCCTGCTTGTGTTCCCTCTCTCGCTGTCTCTCTCTGTCAAATAAATAAATAAAATCTTTTAAATAAATAAATAAATAAAATAGCCTTTTCTGGTCATCACCATATCCACTCAATTTTCTGTTTTCTCTTTCTAGATATACTCTAGCAATGGGATTAGGCTTTTTTTTCCCCCTGAGAAAGTAATTTTAGGATCTATTCATCTCAACATATATTTATCTGTTAATCAGCCAGAGTTTTATTTCCATGATTCCTTTCCATTATCCTTTGAAGATATACACTGAAGTACCTTTAGCATACCTGGGACTGCCAAGAATCTCAAGACCTTGCTTATTATGAGATGACATTTTTCTTAAAGACATTTATAATCTATATTCAGACTGTATCTAAATTTACAAAGCAAAGGATTAAATTGAGGCACTTTCAGATAGCATTCAAGAAAAAGGAGCTGCTTCAAATTTTAATATACTTCAGGTTAGATTATTTTGTGTTTGGATTATACAGTTATATAATTTTCTGTAACCAAAATGGTAATTTTGATGTTTTCAGCCAAAATCCAATCAATGAAGCCAAGGAAATGCATGGCTACTCTAATTTCTTAAGCAGGATTCTGTCAAGAATTAATTCAGGAGCAGTAGATTCAGTGCCCACATCTAGACAATGCTTTAATAAGACAGAGCCTAACAGTATTCCACCTACTTCCTTTGATGTCATAAGCCCATAAGCACTGAGGTAGCTTTTCTCAGAAGGAAGCAGATTTTATTTCCCAGGGCCTAATTAATATGCACCACCTCAGTCCCCAGAGAACTACACAGGTGCCTGTACTATACCATATGTCATGTGCTATATTCCAGCAAGCTCAAGAGATTAATATACAATCATTATTATGAATTATGTTGCATTGAAGTTAATGTCGGTCTTTTGTTCTAATTAAAGTACAAACTTGGCATCTGAATAGAAGCTTAGCTAGAGAAGTGGAGTTAGAGTCTTTGTTTTAATGAACTACATATATTTTTCAATCAAAATGTGTAATTATTTAATTATCTGTTTTACTCAGTAAGTATATAATTCTTTCTTTAAAGAATCTTTATTCAATATGCTACTATGCAGATGAACACTACTCGGAGTGTGTTTTATCTTTTGAAATTCTTAGCCATTGTCGAATCATGCTTTCATTATGTATGCAATACTGTTTTATTTATATTAATAATTATTATTTCTTTATCTTTACATCAAGCTGCTGCACATGGACCACCTTACTCTGAAAGTCAGAAAAAAATGCGATTACAAAGACAGTTTTATCATATCTGTTTAATAAGAAACAAACACACAAGCAAACAAAATATTTTACTATACCATTGCAAATTATCTGCAGGAAGCAAAATACCCAGATGGTTAAGTGTAGCTCATATCCTTATATTCCAAAGATGTTATAGATAATTCCATTTAAAAGCTGAGATAGGACTCTATTAGGTGATTTAGGGTTTACATTTCACACAAAAACTTTAGTGGCAAATATATCCCGCACATTTTAACTTGCTACTTGGAGAATATGAATAGATTATATTCAGAAAAGAAAAAAAGATTTCTAGGACACTTTGAAGGGCTAGTTTGTTTTTGTAGACCTCTAGAAAATCAGCACATCATTTTGATAATAGTTTCACATATGTGTTTAAAATGTTAACATATGCCAGGTATTTTTAATCATGCCTTCAGTGTAGCGATATTTAGATATATAAAACATTATAATAAATAAAATGTCTCAATTGTATCACAGTAAAAACAACATGGTCTTTAAGAATGGTGATGAGCAGGGAAAGATTTAGAAATTAACTTGGGATAAATTTGGAAGACAATCTCTCCAATTAAATTGGCTTTGATTAAAAACAAATCTCTCTCAAGGGGTATCTCAGTTACTAAATTGCACTAAACTATTATAGTATTGAATATTGTTCAAAATAATTTGATTATCATTTGTGATTCAGAAATCTTTTCTTCATACAGAAATTTCATTGTCATTGTCTTTGCTGTGATTGATTTTTAATGACATTGATTTAAAGGCACATGTCTGTGATTTTTTAAATTACTATATAGGGTTGAATGTCTCATTTCTATAGTGTGTAGATGCCCACCAGGAACTTAGTGCTTTCTATATTTAACCCAAGTGTGATCTCTATTTATTTTACAACATTTTAATGTATTATTCCCATGACTCAATATGGAGCTTACAAGGGAAAGTATATTGTGATCTGCAGTGACAAAAAAATGGGTTGGAATACCACATCCATTAAGAATATGGATGAATATTTTATATTTCAGTTGCTTAAATATTTGCACATAATTGAAAACATAGTACTATGAAATAAAGGCATCTTTCAAGAAATATGTTCTGATTCAGAAATGCAGTGAGTATGTGCAGTGAAATGGTAATGCTTAAAACACCCACTTAAAAATATTAAATACAGGTGAAAATCATTGCTATACTGTGTTTTGTTATGACAAGATATGTAGTATTTTAAATATGCAAAATGAATATTAGTTATTAGTGTATATTCTTAATGGATTAGTGTATATTCTTAATGGATATATTCTTAACTTTATGTAATGCATATCACACCCAAAGAGGAATAAGCCTTGCCCAGAGAACATTCTATAAGGCTTTATCATGTTCTTCTTTGCCTTCCATTCTTTTCTCAAACATGCAGTTCTCATAACAGGCCGTTTAGGTTTGCAGGTTGTGCCAAGTTTTAACGTCAAGTAACAGTATTTCTATCAACTCCCATGCTGAAGAGTTTTGTTTCCTCAAATTAGCTCAAAAAAAGGCTGTCTGTTATTCATCACACAAAAAGTGTTCTCTGTTTGCATGACACAGATTTCACTCATTCATTCATCAAACATTGACAAAGAGCCTATTCTAGGCTCGGTGCTCTATTAAGTGCTAGAGATATAATGACAATTAGTACAATTTTACCTTCCAGGACTTCATAGGATATAACACTTCAGTTTAGCTAATGACAACACTAGATACAGAGGTACTCACACATGGTGTACGGCAAGGATATTGACAGAGCAGAGCACCATATGTTCAGGATACAAACCCATCTCAGTGGGCCTTTGCTGAGGCTCTTTAAGGAAAAGTGAGTTTCTCCAAAAGTCTTGCTATATGATAGCTAGTATTTATTGGGGGCTTACCATAGAGTTAGGTATAGATATAAAAATTCAGGAAAAAACAATCTGCAGAATAATATATTATTTTATCCATGAAGTAAAAATGTGCAAAATTATATATTATTCATGGCTATGTATATATATATATATATATTCAAAGTATGAAAATACAGACTAAAAAAATAAATACCTAATTTAATGCATGGTAGTAGGTGGGAAACAAGTGCTAAAGATAGGGGTACAGAATACAACTTGACTGTAATGTTTTATTTCTTTTTTACAGAAAAAGGAATCTAAGCAATATAATAAAATAGCAAAGTAGTAGATTAGGTTATTATTCTCATTTCTTTACATCCTCCCTTGTCAGTTTGGACGGTGGATATATGTGCTTGTTATGAAATTCTTACTAGCTTTCTGGTTAAAAATAAAATCCTCAAAGGAACATAAACTCCCAATAAGATAGTCTGATCCTGGAGCCCACACTTAACAACCACGAACCTAACTAGCCTTTCTAAATGACACAATTTTATAAGCACAGTCCCTTTCCTCTCCTCCTTTCAACTATACTAATCTAACAAAGGCAGAGCATTCTTATAAGGCCTTCTGATATCCTAAATGCTCACAGACATAATTTCAGCAGTTATATTTTTTACCCATTTTTTTTCTTCTTCAATGCTTCCCTATCTCAGTAAATACACCAGACTCTCTAATCAAAAAGTGGTAATCATTTTTGATCCTTTCATTTCTCTTCCTGCCTACATCCAGTCTATCAGATAATTGTGTTGGCTCTGCTACAAAATACAGCCCAAACCTGCACGCTTCTCCATCTCCACTGCTACCATCCTACTCCATGCCAGCATCTCCTGCCCCTTGCCCAGCACTAGCTGGTGTGAGTATTTCAAGCAAAGGGGATTTTATTTTATTATTATTTTTTAACGATTTTCTTTATTTCTGAGAGAGAGAGCGCGCACAAGCAGGGGGAGGGGCAGGCAGAGAGAGAGGGAGAAGCAGACTCCCTACTGAGCAGGGAGCCTGATGTGGGGCTCCATCCCAGGACCCCAGGATCATGACCTGAGCTGCAGGCAGACGCTTAACCGACTGAGCCACTCAGGGGTCCCAACAAAGGGGATTTTAAGATAGGAAAATGGTTACAAAATTATTGCAAGGACTAGTGTAACCAAAAGGTGAAGGTACTGCTTCTTAGAGATCAGTAGGTGAATGGGAGTCTTTCGACTGGAAGAATGTCACTAAGAGATCAGTAACTGCAGGAACTGCTACTGACCTCAGGGCTGGAGTAGCTTGAAGGAAGAAATCTGTGATAAATGAGGAGGCAACATTCTCCAGACAATTGGAAACTTGGTTGCGGCAGGTGGTGAAGCCACTGAGCACAGAGCTTAAAGAACAGCCACAAAGTTGATCTGAAGTCTAGGAACCCACACACCCTCTGCCTCTCCTACCAGAACCATGGAAAAACAAAAATCTTCCATACTTTTTAGACTTCTACTCCCTTGCAAGGGCCTGTCACTGGCAAGGTCAAACTGGAATCCAGCCAGCAGAGGAGGCTCTGAAATGTGCGTTAATGCTTCTAGCCCCAGCATTATAGGGGCGTGTATGGGGGGAGGGGTTGGGTGTGGGACAGAGTCCACACGGACCATGGCTACCACAGTCTCCAAATGGGCCTCTATTTTTCTATGAATGAATAAGTGAATGACCTCTTTTATCCACATGTTTTAAGATTCCTTGAATTTTTCCCTAGTCAATGTATGTCACTTACCCACATGATCTCTCATAAAATAACTCGAGATGACTTCAGTGTAATATTCCTATACCATTCCATAACCAACAAAATGGCTAGCCCCAATACAGAGCTGAGAGAGCACAGACCTGAAAACACATAGCGACAGTGAAGCCTGAAGTCTTATAATGGAGGCTAAGAGTGATAACAAGAGAGCAGAGAGTAAAAGTAATTAAATCTTGTGGAACCCAAGAAAGATTTCTCAGAAAAGGAAATATTGGAGTCTGAAGAGTGCATAGAAGTCCTTCAGAGGAGAGGAAGAATGGCATCGCCGAGAAAGGGAGCAGTGTATGCAAGTCACACAGGAGAGGAAGCACAAGGCATTCCCATAATTTTCTGCTTTGAAGGGTCTGGGTTTTTTTTCCCCCCCTCAACTTCAGTAGAGCTTATGATTTTTTATTGTGGTTTTTGTGCAAAGAACAACCTGCAGACTGCTTATTTATTACTTTAGACACCATTTGATTTTATAAAATCCCTAAGTTGGCTAATTTACATAAGGTACATACTGAACAGATTTCCATCAAGATACAGCAGGTGGTTTCCCGTTATCTTCAGCCTAAAATCCAATGCCTTAGGACAACAGCTGAGATCCTGCATGGCGACTCCCACTCCTACTGTTCTTCCTCTGTTCTTGCCCCATCTCCTCCCACATCTCCTTTTCTACCCAAGCTGATGGGCCTGATGTTTCCCGTGTGTGCGATCCTTTCTCATTTCTTAGTGACGTTCTTTCAATCGAAAGACTCCCGTTCACCTACGTATGAGGCCCAACTCTTTTTTCCAAAATAAAGTCATCTTATTAATGAAGTCATCTCAACCTGATTTTCTTTGAAAAATTATTCAAAACTGTCTCATAGCACATGATTTTATCACATGGGGTTCTTATATTTCCTGGGATCGGATGAGTCAGTTCTTCGTGGATTCTGTGGGCCACCGTGAATTATGTCTCTGAGGTTGTCTTTGTCTGAGCAACTGGGAGTTGGTTTCTTTTTTTTCCCCAAAACAAAAACAAAAACAAAACAAAACAAAGTAAAAAAAAAAAAAAATACCACCAGATTCCTAGGCAAAACTGATGCAAGGCCAGAAAGGTGGTGGTGATGGGTTGGGTGGGGGAAGGATGAAGTAAATGAACACTTTATTATTGCTTGCAGCTTCAGTTCCAAATCTTTTGCATTTAAGCTTCTTAGCTAGACTAAGGAAAAGTTCTTCATTTGATATGTTTTGGGCTGTCTGACCAAGGAGGCAGAAAGTTTTGCTCTATTTAGTATTAAAAACCCGAACTACTTAATACTTGACTATTTGTGCCCTTCTCCGCTTACTTCAAATATGTCATAACCTCTTGCCTCCTCTCCCCTTTCTTCTCAGTGGATCATCTCACTTCTTCCTTTTTCAAACATAGAAACAGAACCATATTTCCATGCAAAGTCTCCTCCTTCCTTCCTGCATGTTAGAGCAGTCTTGCATATTCAATCTCATTTAAGAAAAGACAATATCAACAATAACAGCAAATATCAACAGCCTTTCTCAGATCTGTATCTCTCTTCAGGCACTTACCTTTGCCTTTCCCTCATAATTAAACTTTTTTTTTTTCAGAGTTGCTAAATAACCACCATCCCCTTCCCCCAATCTCCCAAGTATGCCTCATTCCTTGACAATCTGACGTTACTCCACTCAACATAATTTTAAATAGTCACAATGTAAGCCCTCTAAGCAAGGTGAACTGTAATTTATTGTACAAACCAGGACTCCTTTTAAAGAGTAAAAAGGATGCATTATGAATAATTATGCTGGGAAATCAGGCGTCTGGAGTATCTGGTTCAGGAAATGTGATCAGCCTTTTACCTTTAAGGCACTGTGTGCGATGAATATGTTTCAATTCTCATCTTTTATGACTCCAATGATACTCAAGTCTTTTGACATTTCTACTTCCTTGGAATAATATTTTCCCTTGGCTTCCATGAGACAGCATTCATTAGCCTGTTTTTTGTTATTGTTGTTGTTGTTTGTTTGTTTCCATCTACTAAACTTTTTCTTTATTTCTGGGTTGCCCTCCTTTATTTAATATTAAGTGCTGCATTTCTGAAGGTTTATTCCCAGGTGCCCTTTTCTTCTCACAATACTTGGTAGAACATCTGGAGATATCTAAGCCCGTATCTTTTAGGAAAGTTATTTATAAGCAACTAATAAATTTCTATCCCCAACCCAGATGTTGCCTGCTATCTCTAACCACAAATATCTTCCTCCTCACATCCTTAGCTGACCTCAAAAGCAGCTGAATTCAACTCATGAATACTCCTATCAGGATTTCTTATTTGTCTAAGTGACTGGTCCCATTATCCATTCAATTTATAACTTAGAGGCATAGGATTCATCAGTGGCACCGCCTTTTCCCTCACCCACCCTCCCTCCAACCCAGTATCAAGTACTGGTGATTTTGTGTCTTAAATGTCTTAAAAATACACTTACTTCTGTTTCTCTAGCTTTTCATACCACTTCCCAATCTTTCAAACTACTTGCTTTTTCATTTGGATCAGCACAGAATCACCCAACTTGGAGCGCCGGGATGGCTCAGTCCATTAAGCAGCCAAGCTGCAGACTCCTGATTTTGGCTCAGGTCATGATCTCAGGGTTGTGAGATTGAGCCCCGCCCCCCCTAAGATTCTCTTTCTCCCCCTCTCCCTTTGCCCCCTCCCCGCCCACTCTGTGTGCATGCGCATGCGCTCTCTAAAAAAAAAAAATCACTCAGTCACCTTGCACAGACTCTTGCCCCACTCAAATTCATCCTTCTCATTGAATCCATAAACAACTATCGATCTATCATTTATCTATCTATCATCTATCTATCTATCCTATATTTGATTTGAAAAATGAACCAAGTCATTTTTATTACCCAGTCTTTGAACAGTTTCGAAGACCATTTTTGCAAGACCTAAAATTGACCCTTTGAGGAAATAAGACCACGGAGGAAAGGAGAAGTTTTGTTGAAGGCTGTGGATTCACTACAGATATTATTTCTCTCCTTCACCGTTACTTTAAAACAATAGTTCAAAAAATATGTCTACAATAATAACCATTTACAGGTAAAGTAGAATCAGAGAATAAGAAGTTCCAACATTCCTCCCTGCTCCACCAAAATGATTCTTCTCTTAAGAAATTGAGAATTGGGACAGTTAATGTATATATTTGTATCTGAATGAAAAGATCTCTGCATTCTGGTATTTAATGATCCTGTAAAACAATGACTGATTTTTTTTATGTGCATACTTTAAGCAAAATAAGCCACTGCACACTGTACCTAAGATGAAAAGGGCTCACAATAAGATCTTTATCCACTCGTCCTTAGATATGGAGAGAAAACAAAGAATCACCGAACTGTTAAGAGAAGCCTAAAATAGCTAAAGAAATAAAAACCAACAAATGCCTAAAGAAAAAGAGAACCTCCCCAACTTTTAATCAATATATTATGATATATTTGAGAAGATGTTACCTTCATAAATGTATAATGGGGGAAATCAGGAGGCAAGAAAAATTCTTGAAAATTAAAATGGAATTATAAAAATAAAATAAATCATAAAATGAATATGAGAGGTCATTTTCTCAGGGAAAGACCAAAAACATGATAGAGAAAAAAATATAGCAGAGAAGAAAAAAGATAGTATCAAACCACGAAGTCCAACAACAATAATAAATAAATATATCAACTAATGCTTGCATCCATAAAGAATTAACTGTTTTGGAAATTATTCTCCTACTGTAAACAACTAGAAAACAGGATATACCATATGAAACAATCGTTTTGAGACATTAGACAATAAGCAACCACAAAATGAGATATCTGAGGGAAGTCAAACAAATAAGGTAAGCTCTATAATTGCCCCAGCTTACTGCCAAAAGGCAATTTCCAGGATATAATACAAAGGGAACGATAATAGAGAAGAGAATATTGGACAAATACAGCTTTCAATATCTGAGACATGAATCTTTGCCTGAATACTGACATTCTATATATTGGGTAGAATTCCACGTGGCTACTAAAAGAATCACCAGAAAACAGGAAGCTGAACGAGCTCTGGGATGGGAATAATGGACAGAAGTTGCAATGCTCAGGGACTCGGGTAGAATCTTCCAAAGTCCTCATTAGTAATGAGCAAAATGAATCCTAGGCCAAAAGCTGCTCTGGGCACTTCCAAACTAAACTAAAAGCAAGACTTGAAAGGATTAAACTAATCCAATGTAATTTAACTGCATGCTTGAACGAAGTACACTTTTTATTTTTTTTAAGATTTTATTTATTTATTTGAGAGAGAGAGACTGAGAGATAGAGAGCACGAGAGGGAAGAGGGTCAGAGGGAGAGACAGACTCCCTGCTGAACAGGGAGTCCGATGTGGGACTCCATCTTGGGACTCCAGGATCATGACCTGAGCCGAAGGCAGTCGCTTAACCAACTGAGCCACCCAGGCGCCCTGAAGTACACTTTTTAAAAGAATACAAGAAAATCTACTACCTAACAATGTAAAAACTACAACGTGAAGCATCCAGTAAAAAATTGTGCGCACAGGAGCAGGAAAATATGACAACTAATCAGACGAAAACCAGTCAGTGGAAGGAAATTAGAAATAACAAAAGTTATGGAACTAGTAGATAATTATATAAAAATAGTTATCATAATATTCTCCATATGCTCAAAACTATAAAAGAAAATACAAAAATGATGAGGAGAGAAATGGAAGTTATTTTAAAAAACCTAAATAAAACTTCTAGAAATGTGGGGAAATAAAAATATATATACCCAAATGATTACCAGTAAATTATACACTGCAGAAGAAAAAAAAATCAATGAAATTAAAATCTTGCAAGACAATCTACTCAAATTAGAGACAACAAAGACTGTAAGAGAGAAATAAACAGAGCAGCAGTGACCTGTGGGTCAATGTCAAATTATCTAACATAATAGAATAGGAACAGGGGGTCCAGAAGGAGAAGAAAGACATGGGGAGCAGGTGAAGATGTTTTTGTAGAAATAATAAAATGACAAGCAAAAATTTATCAAATTTGATGAAAACTATAAACCTATAATTTCAAAAAGCTTAAGCAACCCACAAATGGGACAAACATACAAAAAAGCACACTAAGGTCCATCATAATCAAACTGGTGAAAACTAATGATAAAATATCTTAAAAGTAGTTGGAGGGAAGACACTAACACAAAATAATGGAGGCTATTTTAATAAAGTGAAAGCATGGTCACTGTGAGTTCTCAACTGATTTTCCAACAAAATAATGAACAGTTTATCACCATACATATGCTGTAAAATTTTAAAGCACCAAGTTTAAATAATCCTAAAAGTTCTAGAAAGTAAAACAAAACACAAAGCAAAGCAGTATTTTTTAGAAAGCCCAATTATAAATGGTCCTCTATAAAGGAATGAGTACTGCAGTGCCTAGGTGGCTCAGTCGCTAAACATTTGCCTTCGGCTCAAGTCATGATCCCAGGGTCCTGGGATTGAGTCCCACATCAGGGCTCCCTGCTCAGCAGGAAGCCTACTTCTCCCTGCTTGTTTTTCCTTTCTCGCTATGTCTCTCTCTCTGTCAAATAAATAAAAAATAAAATCTTTAAAAAAATAAAGGAATGGGTACTAATGAGTACTAAGCATCAGACTTTCATCAACATCTCCTAAATTTTATCCTACAATTCTATGAGCAATTAACTTTTTTTTTAAAGCTTTGTTTTGTTTTATTTTGTTTTGTTTTTAGAGATAGAGCTTGTGCTTGTGAGCATGCACAGAAGGGAAGGGGAGAGAGAGAATTTTAAGCAGGACCCACCCCCAGCTCAGAGCCTGACACTGGGCTTAATGTCACAACTCTGAGATCATGACCTGATCCAAAATCAAGAGTCAGACACTTAATCAACTGAGCCACCTAAGCACTCAGCAATTAACTCTTAATATGATGTATGAGGGTTCTCCAGAGAAACAGAAACAATAGGAGATATATATATATCCAGAAAGCGATTTATTATAAGGTATTGGCTCATGTGACTATGGAGGCTGAGAAGTCCCATGATCTGCCATCTGGAACTGGAGACCCAGTCAGTGGGTCAGTGATTTTCTTAGAAGGCCTGAGGGCTGGGAGGTACAGATACAGATTCCAGTTTGAGTCTGAAGGCCTAAGAATCAGGAGCATCCAGGGCAGAAGTTTGATATCCCAGCTCAACAGTCAGAATGAATTTAACTTTTCTCTGCCTTTTTGTTCAGTGCAAGTCCTTCAGGAATTAAATGATGCCCACTCACATTAGGGAACGCCACCTGCTTTGCTCAGTCTACCAATTCCAATGCTAATCTCTTCCAGAAACACCATTATAGACACACACAGAAATAAAGTGTATGTAACACAGATAAGGCTCTGTGGTCCAGTCAAGGTGACACATAAAAATTAACCATCACGCATGTTTTCGGCTGCCATATGAATTTTGGCCCTACCCACATTTCTAGTTTTCTGTTCTCTAGTCTTACCGGCCTTTTGTTTTAAGTTTGAACTTTCCTGGCACCTCCCTGTCACAGTGCTTTACACATACTGTTTCTGCTGCTGGGAGTGTTCTTACTTTCTCTGTTTACTAGTTAGCTCCTCCTGCTCATCCTTCAGATTGCAGTTAGATTTTCACCTTTTCATGAAATTGTGCCCAAACATAAATACCTCATTGTTCGTTCCCATAGCAACATGTACTTGTCTGTCACAGAAATTATTACAGCTGTAATTTTACATTTGTGTGAGTGTGTGATCGATCACCCCACTAGAATGTAGGTTTCGGGAACATTGCATCAGTCTTTTACTCACCATTTTATCTCAAATGCCTCATGTGTGTGGCACCAAGTACTCATCCACTATATATTTGTTCATTAAATGGTTAAAAGAAAATATAAATTAAAAACCTGCTTGAAACAGTCCACAAGGGTCTTACTCCCCTTGTCTGGAGTGAGGAAAAGACAGTCACACACCTCTTTGTGATTGAACATGCCGACAAGCCCAGGGAAAGTTTTGTCCCTCCCTGACCTTGTCCACTTGGCTGAACACTGTGTGCTCCCCATCGTGGGAGAGGTGGTAAGAAGCAAAAAGTAAGAGAGCAGTGTCTGTACTTCCTTCAAGTCATCTCTAATGTCACTTCCATCTTTAGAGTTAGATGTTTATGTAACTTTTCCTTGGAAATCACTCCATTTTCTACTTTAAGATATTTGGGGAAAACTCTTGTCCAGGAATGCATTGTTTCTATTTTATTTGTTGCTATAAAATTTCATCTACTTCTAACTCCTTTTATCATTTTGATGGAGTGTTAAAATGGTAAGGGGAAAAATGTTTTATCCATCATCTTGAAATGGAAGCTCTCCACTTAGTCTACATTTCAACAGTATTTTTTTTTAATATTTTATGTATTCACTTGAGAGAGAGAGAACATGAGTGAGGGGAGAGGCTGAGGGAGAGGGGGAAACAGACTCCCCACTGAGCAGGGAGCCTGACACAGAGCTTGATCCCAGGACCTAGAGATCATGACCTGAGCCAAAAGCAGATGCTTAACCGACTCAGCCATCCAGGCGCCACTCAACAGTATTTTCAGGTTGCTTTACAAGAAAATACTAATTTCTAATGCAACTGACAGTGAGTAAAAAAATGCATATTTTCTTCATATCTGACAATAAATGGGAATTATGGAAGGGAAGAGAGGTTATGAGGATATTAAAGTGCAAAAATTATTATAAGGTTAAAAAATAATAATATAAGTTGGAATTCTAAAGCAAAGACCACCTGTGAACAGTTATAGGATAACATAATCTGAAGTAACATTAGAACTTGAGCCATGTAGGAAGTAAATAGATTTGAAGCTATAAACTCTTTCAATTTTTGCTAAGGCAAAGTAATTATTTGCAAAAGACACCTACATCAATATATATACTATTGCCCCAATTTCTCTAACAGGAAATTATTTAGATCATCCAGGATAAAAGAGTCAGGAGGTATTTCGATCATAATCAAAGTAAGTATAAAACATATTGGCTCTATTTGCTTAATAGGTGCAACTAAATTTATGATGCCCATAACACCATCAGCTTAATTAGGAAATATAATTCTTACTTCCTTAGGTTACCTATGGCTAGGGATCCTTGATGAAATTATATTTTGAAACCTTAGTCTCTTTAGGGCACCCTGCTGTGTGAAAGGCTGTAACTAGAAATTGTTCTGGGATTGTTCTCAAGTTACCTGTACCTGAAGACTTTTCATGAGTACATAACACCACCACTGCCTTAAAACAAAAAGATAATTATTTATCAGAAATAGGAAATACAGTCGCTTAAGCATTGTCTATCAGGTCTTCTTATTTAATTCTCTGCAAAACAATATCTCACTGATGTTGTTTTTTGAAATGTATGTATAAGGCGAAAGATTTATGCGATCTGAAGAGAAACCAGAGTTGCACCCTGAACGTGCCTGATCTCGTCTGAAATGTGTGTATAGACAATCTCACCCCTCTCACCAACAAACTCCGTGAGAACATGAGAGTTCTTTTTTTTTTTTTTTTTTTACTTTCTCTATCACCAGAATCTAGAGCTTGACTTGGTACTCTATAAATATTGAATGAATAGTTTCCCTAGAAAAGTATTGAAAATAACAAAATATAATTATTTAGTTGATGTAGTGAATGAGTTGTGTATTCCATAATAAAATGTAGTTGTCCTTTAAAAACATTATTTTTAGGATTGTCATATTGATCATAATTTATATAAAAATGGGAAGTGGTAGGTAATAGGCTATATAACAAACCAAATCCCAAAAGACTGGACTAAAAGAGTGAAATGAATGAAAAATATAACTCCAAAAATGCAAGATATAGGATACTTAACTTAGCATCAGTATATCTATCAAGAAATATTAAAAATAAAAAAGGCCTAGTGGTGCTAGTTGATTTAATTTCCATAAAAGCAAATGTGATGGAACTGTCTAAATGTGTTAATTTAATTTTATACTGTAGTCATAGGGCAAGGGAGGTGATGGCCCACCTATTTTTCATGACAGAGCAAGGAGAGTATTTTATTCAGTACCATGCACCAACTTAAAAGAAAACTGATAAGCCATACTTTATACAGAGGAACATGACCAGAATGTTGAAAAGTAAAGGAAACGTGTTGGTTTCCAGCTAAAAGGTAGAGATCTAAAGATACATTATAGCCTTTCTGATCCATCGTGAATCCCCAACAAATGGAAGGAAAGAAATTAATAACAAAACAAGGAAAGGAAAAAAAAGTAATCTAAGCTGGAAGAGTTTCTCTGAGTGGATCACGAACAATGAAAAATTCCAGAAATCCAACAATAAGTAGAACAATATTAAAAAGATGGCCATTATAGCCTCAATGGGGATAATCAGAGCTGAAGGAGAATCAGAAGCAATTTAGAGGGAGAAATTTGGGGACCAACAGCATTAGTTTCCAGGTGGGTCAGCATCTGCAAACACTACCACCATTTTCTCTATACAACCCCATCTGGGTATCTGCCTCCATGTTTAAGCCGTGAGTGGAGGACCATGAGTCACAGAGACAGAAGAGTGCTCTTGAGGATTGTCCATACCAGGAACATGTAGAGAGAACCCATTCTCAGAAGAAAGGTGGTCTATACCTCCACACCAACATATTTTGCCATTCCCACAAACTTACCTTCTGTCCACCCCCACCTACCCAGTCTGTAAAAATAAGTGGCAAAAGGGTCAAAAAGAGAATTTCAATGACAAAAAGTAAGCAGACTGGAGTATTATATTAAATATTTAAAGTTGTGAGAGATATATGAGGATATTGCAGTCATAAAATTCAATTAAGTCATGTGCTGCCAGTAGGAATATGGTGGCAGCTAAGATTTGAATATCTTCATATTCTTCTGAAAAAAAGAAAGATGAAAAGCACACACAAATTGTATGTTTATTTAAGGTTGAAGAAAACTTAGAAGCTTCAAACTGCAGGTAAGTGAAGGAAATCACAGGCTGGCTGGAAGCCCATACAGGAAGTTGAAATGGTACTGTGAGGAAAAAGTGGACTGCAAAGAGTCTAATCAATGGAAAATCTCAGAAATCTCTAGAAAATTTTCACACCCAAAAGGAGTAGGAAAGCCTATCCTGAGAAGCAAGTGCTATGAGTTCAGCTGAGGTGGAAGAGTTTAAGCACCGGGGAAAGAAGAAATAAGCTTGCAGATTATTCAGGGGACCCAGAGGAGGTAGAGCTCAGAAAACATCAGAAAATAAGTGACAAGTTCTGGGTCACTTGTTGATGGCAGCCTGTGAGAAAATCATGAAAGAACAGAGCTGAAGGGATAAGCTCTGAACCAAAATGGTTTCTGAGAATCAGGGAGGGGAGGGGTGCCTGGGTAGCTCAGTTGGTTAAGGTTAAGTGTCTGCCTTCCACTCAGGTCATGATCCCAGGGTACTGGGATCGAGTCCCACTTTGGGGATCCCTGCTGAGTGGGGAGCCTGCTTCTTGCTCTTCCTCTTCCCCTCTGCCCCCACTTGTGTTCTCTCTTGCTCTTGTTCTCTTCTGCTCTCTCTGCTTTCTCTCTCTCTCTCAAATAAATAAATAAATAAATAAATAATCTTAAAAAAAAGAGTCAGGGAGGGGAGACTCAGTGATGCCATATTATCAGAAAAAAACAATCTATTGATGTAGAAGGGAGTGGGGAACATTTGAGCCTTAAGTCTGGAAAACCTCTCAGGCCCCTCCCTGCTTCTCTGCAGAAGTCTTGTGCTAAGAGTTCAAGAAAACCCAACTCATATATTTATGAGAACAAAAAAGAATATGTATACAAAGATGCTATAAGTAAAAAAAAAAAAAAGTTAATAAAAGAGTTCAACTTGTCTACAGATTATAAAAAATTCTGTAGAAAAAATTCTTATTCTCTAGCTATGGATTGATCAATTTATCATTCTATCTGCCTTGTCTCACAAAGAACACCAGAGAGGAAAAAGAAAAGAAGATGGAGGACAGACTGGGAGGTACCACCCAACCTTCTTCTCCCTTCCACTTCTGTTCCACGATATTGGAGCTGAAAGTCTATGTATTCCTAGAGGAGATAAGTTTTGAGTCAAGAAGATTATAATTTTTTTCAAACTTTGAAACAAAGTCTCTGCTGTAATGAGGTTTTTGTTTTATTTTGTTTTGTTTTTAATAAAAGTAAAAGAAAAGATAGGGAATCACAGAGATATCCTTTCAGAAGCTCCTTATTCAGCTGTTGACGGGAATTTGACAGAGCACCGTAGGAAGCAGTTATTGGGAAAATAAAAGTTTTACCTTAATCAAACCAATCACATGATCTGATTTGATTTCACAGCATGAGTGCAGGTTTTAATATTATCCCCATTTTATGGTCAAGAAATCTTGGGCTCAGAAAAGTTAAGCTTGATCATAAGCAAACTGGCTGATACAAAAACTGAAATCTTCCAAGCTCAAATGCCATGCTATTTTACTGTCCTGCTAGCTTGAAAAGTGTACAACCAATATAGGCCATTTATGTCTTTTATTTTTTTTAAAGACTCTATTTATTTATTTGAGAGAGAGAGAATAAGTGATAGAGAGCACGAGAGGGAAGAGGGTCAGAGGGAGAAGCAGACTCCCCGCCGAGCAGGGAGTCCGATGCGGGACTCGATCCCGGGACTCCAGGATCATGACCTGAGCTGAAGGCAGTCGCCCAGCCAACTGAGCCACCCAGGTATATAATAAAATTTCACTATATCCCCACATTT
The DNA here is from genome assembly GCF_003265705.2 of Callorhinus ursinus. Classification (NCBI taxonomy): domain Eukaryota; kingdom Metazoa; phylum Chordata; class Mammalia; order Carnivora; family Otariidae; genus Callorhinus; species Callorhinus ursinus. The sequence goes on along the minus strand of NW_027397063.1, from coordinate 80,458,590 downwards.
CAAAGTACTTTCTATATTTTTAATGTTGATTTCAAATACTACCTTTTCCCTAAAATCTATAATCTCCCAGTTAGAATTCATCTTCTCCTACAGAATTGACCTCTTTTCCCACAATCTCATAGAATGTTAAGAGTTTTGTTCTAGTCTGCTTGTGTTAGTGTATGTATGTCTGCTCTGTTCCCACTAGATACTTTCTTAGTAGTAAAGGCACAGTATAATACTTTTTTATATTGCTGATAGTACACAGTACATTATTTTGTACCTAGTAAGTATTTGAGTTTGTCTAAATTAAATAATACATACAAGTATTTTAAATGTCTTGAAGAATAAGGCTATTGAGTGTCTAATCCTTGTTTGATTTACAGACTTTTACCTACAGTATTAGTTGTTCAGTAATTTATTTATTTGAAAGGATGAATCGGTGTTAAGGGGTAAGGAAAATTAAGAATAGAGAAATTTAATATAAATATTAATACAAAAATAACAGAATAAACTATTAGACATGTAGACAAACCTTGGCACTATCTGTTCATTCTCTGCAATGGATTTGGCATTATCTTAAAGCAGATCCACTAGTATCTGCATAAAGTCATCCGTTATCTCTCATAATGGTTAATTTATATGTCAATTTGACTGGGACACTGGGTGCCCAGATCTTTGGTTAAATCTTACGTGGAATGTGTCTGTGAAGGTGTTTCTGGTTGAAATTAACTTTTGAATCAGTAGACTGAAGAAAATAGATTGCCCTCCTCAGTGCTAGTGGGTTTCATCCAATCCGCTGGACACCTGACTAGAACAACAATAACAAAAGTCTAAAAGGGTATTTCCTCTCTCTCACTGACTATCGTTGAGCTGGGACATCAGTCTTCTACTCAGACTCAGAATTGAACCTAAACTTACACATCAGCCCTATGAGTCTCTAGCTGCAAATCTTGGGACTTCTCGGATTCCATAACTGTTAGCTCTTGTCTCTGTCTCTTTCTGTCTCTGTCTCTTTCTCTCTATATATATCCTATTAGTTCTGTTTTTCTGGAGAACCACCACTAATACACCCTTGATATTCCTGTGTGAGCTTTTTATTAGTATAAGCAAATTACCACAAATTTTGCAACTTAAAATAACAGTCATTCATTATCTCACAGTAGATCAGTAGTCCAGGCACAACATAGCTGGGTCCACTGCTGCAATAAGATGTTCGCCATGTCTACAGTCTTATTTGAGGCTTGGAATCCTTTTACAAATACATGTGGTTGTTGGCAGTATTCATTTTCTTGCAGCTGTATAAGTCATGGTGGCTTGTTTCTTAAGACCAGAAGGATAATGTCTCCAAACTCAAGGAAAGACTAATCTCTCTTTTAAAGGGTTCACTTGATTTGGTATACCCACTGGATAACTGCTTTTTGAATAAGTCAAAGTAAAACCAACCAGGAACCTGAATTACATCTGCAAAATCTGTTCACTTTTGCCACATCTTAAAATTTTGCTTACCTAGCCCAGTTAATTGTTTTAGATGGTCTCTGAAATGTTCTGCGAATCTTCCTTGCCTTTAGTGTCTGGTTTGCTGATATAAAAATTCTAGAGAGCCTAAGAACTTCAAAAATGAAATGGTTCTCAAAGTTTAAGATCCATAGAAGTATCCAGAATGGAACTTGAAATATCAGAATATCAGAAAAAATAAAAAATAAAGCCCCAGAAAAGACTGAAAAAACAATGACAACAACAGCTTTATTTCTTACTATTCATTAGAGCAAAGGGTGTTCTATAATCTACATAAAGTGAGGTTAAATACATTTAATATATCCTGTCAATTTAATTCATGCCCCTTTAAAACATAAACGTGTAGTTAAGACATTAAAAACACATTTATTCTTTTGTTCCTTATAATACTGAATGAAAAAATTACATAGAAGATGGATTTCTATCTCACACTGAATATTTTAATACCAAGAAAAATGATTTTATAGGATACTCAGATTGTCAAGCACATAATTCAAACCATCACCATGATTTCAATTTTGATGATGACAGTAACTTTCATGGCATGCAGTGCTTTTCATTATGTAACAATGTTTATGAAGTACCATAGCCATTTCAATTTCCAGGAAAAGGAAATATTTTCTATTCTAACTCTATGCTTCCAGCACACTGTGTGTGGCATACATCACCAATTTGCATAGAATAATCATTTGTCAATCATCTCTTGATTTATTTTTTTAAAAGTCTCATGTGGAAAACTACACAAAACAGGCTGGCAAATCAGTTGGATCTTCTCTAGGAGATATTAGCCTGAAAAGTTGAATTAACTTCACTTTCTTGGTCTGCCATCTTGTCTCCATCCTTTCAGCTCCACGGGAGAAACACATGGCATATGGCAGCTTATCCAGATGAAATTCAATCATTTAGCAGTTAGTTAAGCTCTGATGGCATCTGACCACAGTGAATTTCCTCCTCGTTCATTGCTGGTAAAAGACTGTAAAGATCTTTCCAGAAATTTGAGTGGGTAGATCACAAGAAAAACCAATTAATTTTCGGTTCAGGTCATGATCTCAGGGCTGTGAGATTAAGCCCCACGTTGGGCTCTTTGCTAAGTGGGGAGTCTTCTAGAGATTCTCTCTCTCTCTTCCTCTGCCCCTCCACCCACTCATGTTCTCTCTCTTTCTCTCTTTCTCTCTCTCTCTCAAATAAATAAACAAATAAATCTTTAAAAAAGGAAAAAAGAAAAACCCATTACTAAAGGGATTTTGAGTACTGATTACCTATATGACTTTGGTGATTGCTTAAAAAAAAATAAGAAAACAATGGATGGAAAAGGAAAGAAATGAGAACATAATGAATATTTTAACTACTTGAAAAAAATCATATCAAATTAATCACATCCAGTCATCATTCTCTCAAGAACTAGCTCACTAAGGATAACATTTACAGTGTTACAGAGGACCATATCCTTGGAGAAAACTCTCAGTTTTTTTTCTCCAATCCACAGTCACTTGTTTATTATATAAATCTTTATATACAGTAATAGTCAGGAACCCAAGCAATCTATCATATTTGATCAAGACAAGCATAAATCACTTATTCATGATTTACCATTCCTAACTTGATTCATTGATTCATCTCCAGACAAGACAAGGTCAGTACAAAAAAAATGATTAAGCTTCTTGCCCTTAAGAGAGAACAGCTTAACCAACAAATTCATCTTCACATCTGACCTCACGAATCTTGACACTGGGAATACTGTAAAAATAGAAATAACCCTTATAGATGGTCCCTCAAATGGAAATGTCGGTGTAAGAAAGAAAATAGTAGAAAGATTAACAATGAACATACCATGGGCGTGTCACAGCCATCCCAGTTGTCAACATGAGACAATCTGAATCAGCTAACATGGAATTACCTATTTTTATCACTTTTTATTTTCAATAATTTTTCTGCTTTAATTAATGGTTTTCTTTTCAGTTTTATTTCTCCCCAATTTCCTACCCTGGGGCATCCTAAGTTTTCACATATACCTTCATCTCATGTCTGTAATGGTGTTTGGCCATGGATCTGGCAAGATGAGGTGGAGGGGAATAGTAGTATCTTTTAAATGTCCCCATATGATGCCACAGCAACCTATAATCAGGTAGGCTGCAATGTAAAGGTTTCTAATCCTGACTTCCAGGGTCAGAGAACTCTTTGACTGTCTTAATCTTTCCTTGAGTTCTCCACCCACATTCTGCACATATTTTAAACACAAAAATATAAACAAAAAACTTGTACATAGTCTTAGCTCCAGCTGCCATTAAAACAAACAAACAAACAGGTGGCTTAAGCAATAGATATTTATTTCTCATAGTCCAAGGCTAGGGTGGGGTTAGGATGTCCAAGATCCAAATGCCAGCAGATTTGATTCCTGGTGAGAGCTCTCTTCTTGGCTTATAGGTCATTGCCCTCTTGCTGAGTCCTTAATGGCAGGGGAAAAAGGGAGATCTGGTCTTTCTATTCTTATAGACACTAATCCTATCATGGGGCACACCCTCATCTAAACCTAATTACCTCCAGAAGGCCTCACTTCCAAATACCATCACACTGGAAATTAGAGCTTCAACATACAGATTTTGGGGACATAATTCAATGTGTAGCATATATCCAGGTCATATGGTATATGTGTTGTTTAAATGTAGAAAATAAATCTGATAATTATACTCTGTTAAAAAATGCCTAGATGGCTGAATTGATTTTTTCATGGAGTTCTGGGTTATTTTCAAGTTTCTTAGCATAAAATTACAAGATACTTTTACTACCTGACCCCAATCTATGTGGTTTCTATATTCCCTCCCCTCTGGCATTCTGCCTTCTAGCTGTGATGTGTTCCTATACCCTTCACTCAAAATGTCTGATTCTTTCAACTGCTTTTGCACATACTGTTTCCTCTGCCTGAAATGTCCTTCATCCCCTATGCATTATGATAAACCCTTATCCATTGTTCAAGACCAAGTCCCACCAGAGTCTTTTCTTACCCACCCCCCAATAGAGTCAATTCCCTTCTCTACTTCCATCTCATCCTGTTTATACATCTATCACAACATCAAAGCCATGAGTTTTCCAATTATTTGGTTATGTGTCTATTTCTCTATTAAACTGTGACATCCTTGCGGACAAGGGTAATTGATAAACAAAAAAAACCTTTTAATTCCGCGAAACCAGAACTGTGCCTGACCCACAGCAACACTCCCTATATGAAGAATGAATGAATGAATGAATGAACTATTAACTTAGGCCACATAGAGCAGTAGGAGACCAGTTGCTTCACATTTCTTCTTGTCCTATAAATACTTGTCCCTGTTTCACACAATCTCCACTTTCTAGTCTCTTTAGTTTTGCCTGTGGTTGTACTACTTCAGCCTTGCAAACTTGCTACTTAGTTTCAGCCTTCCCTGATGCCTGCTGCCAGAGAACTAGATGTTCTAACTCCTACATCACCTAAGTAGTGTTTTCCAAACTTGCTTAACTTTAAAGTTTGATGATGGTCCTTATTAAAAATACAAATTCTTGAGCCCAGTCTCAGACCTACTAAATATGAAACTTCAGGAAATGAGCTCAGTAATCTGCATTTTTTTAAATATTTTATTTATTTATTTGACATAGAGAGACACAGAGAGAGAGGGAACACAAGCAGAGGGAGTGGGAGAGGGAGAAGCAGGCTTCCCCCGGAGCAGGGAGCCGGATGCGGCGCTGGATCCCAGGACCCTGGGATCATGACCTGAGCTGAAGGCAGACGCTTAACGACTGAGCCACCCAGGCACCCCGAATAATCTGCATTTTTAAACATATTTCCCAGATGATTCTGAAGAAGGTAAGTAAGAATACACAAACAGAGGGTAAAAAGGGCTGTTCCTTCTGTTTTGGGACAACTTCTTCCTCTAGTGGCCAGTGTCTTAGCTTGGGACCTCATTAAGCATAGTTCAGCTTCCTGAGACCTAGAAAGAAGCCTCACTTGAATGTCTTCCCATAGCTGGGTACTTCAAGTTTTAGGAAAATTGGAAACCCCTCCAATGGACCCCAGACATCTCCATACTCCTTCTTCCATGAACAAGTTAGTGTAGAAACTTGATCCTGCTGCCTCTACTCCTAGATGCTCCCTGAAGTTCTGTTTCCTAGGTGCTTCAGCTGCTGCTGCCAAATCCCAGCCCAGCTCTGGGTATTGGCAGTCTGCAAACTGACGCTGATGAGGTGTGACAGCTCATGCTCTGTGGGTTTATCCTTAATCAGACTAGACCCTGAGGATGTATGTATTCCCTGTAGAAAGTACAGATTGAGTTTCACTCAGGTTAAAAATGAGAATGAAGACTAAGTACTTAGCATAGAGTCTGCTACAGACTAAGCATTTAATAAATATTACTAATTACTATTATTTCTGTTGTTGGATAGACTGAATGTATTTTTCTTTCTTTGATCCCAACCCAAGGAAATCTGTTTTATATAGATTTTTAACATAATTCTCAGAAATATAAAAAATATCCTAATTCTTTAATGAGTTTGGTTATTTAAATTGGTTTTGATTAATCATAAAATTATGGGAGTAACTCAAGGTGTTTAATTCATAACAGGCAGATTGCAGAGGTCATATACTTGTTTTGATGATCCAATAGGCATAATAGTGTTTTAAAACATTTATGAATACTAGATATTAATGCTTGTATTAACTATTAGACTGTAACAAACTGCTCCAAAACTTAGTAACTTGAAACAATCGCTATTTATTATCTCTCATGAATCTATGATTTGGCTATGCAGTCTGGTTCAGGCTGAACTTGGCTGATCTAGGCTGGGCTCACTTGTATATTGGTTGTTAGCTGGAGGGGGGATAGTCTCTAGCTGTTCTAGTGTCGCCTCAGCTAGATGGTTTGTCTCAAGGACAAGGAGACAAAGTTTGTTCAAATGGTGGTCTCAGGGGTACAAGGGAGGAAAAATACATGCATGTATTTTGCACCTAGGTTTGGTCAAGACCAATGGTCAAAATGACTAATGACTTAACTAAAATGATAACACAATGCCATTTTTGCCATATATTATGGATCAAAATGAATTATAAGTTCAGCCTAGTAAGGGGTAAGAAATAAACTTCACCTTTTAATGAAAGTTGCTGAAAAGTATTTTTTCAAAGGATACAGGGAGACTGCTATTTGGATAATCAATGCAACAATCTGCTACTTAGTCATTGTGGCAAAATATCTCATTTTTGGAGTTTTCTGAAATTAAAAAAAAGTTAGATTCAGAGATATAATCAAAATCATGTTCTTCACTCCATTATCAACCAACTGGTTATAATAAAGCCACATAGCTATCAGATAATCATTTGTTCTTTTTATTTATTTTTTAAGATTTTATTTTTAAGTAACTTCTACATCCAACGTGGGGCTCACACTCACAACCCTGAGATCAAAAGTCATATGCTCCACCAACTGAGCCAGTTAGGTACCCTTCATTTGTTCATTTTAGAATAACCTCATATGGTTGTTAAGACTATTATATAAGATATCACATCAGTAAGCACCTAGCAGTGTGCCCAGCAAAAGGGAAATATATACATATTTTGAGCTAAGTTAAAATAATGGACTGTTCTTTCTATTTGCTTTCTTTGTATTAATTAACTAGAGTCCCCATTTTTTTTTCTGCGGTTTCCTCCATGTATCATCATGATGTTAAAATTATTTGGTAATCTTTAGTAACTTTTGTCTTTTTGAAATGTGTTTTCCAACTGATCCTTTTGTCTTGAATGATGGGTAAGTATCTTTGTTGTTATTGTTTGGGTTTTTTTGTTATTGTTGTTACTGTTTTTATCAATGGGGCTTTGTATTTGTAAGAAAGAAAAGCTATCAATGGCTAATTTAAGTTGAACAAAATGTTTTCAAGGAATATTGAAATACAGAGTAAACGAAAGTGCTGGAGTACCAAAGTCAGAAAATGAGGGCAGAAATGCCCAGCAAAATCATCTCAGAAAGTCTCCACCAGCCAAACTCACAGGTTTCTTGACTACACAATGGGTGCGCATGAACAATTCTGAATTCTCTTCTGGGCTTGATGGCAAATTCTCAAGATTCAAAATCATATACTAACACATCTGAACTTATGCTAGGACTTGGTCATATAACCTCATCACAGCTACCAACAAACTGAAAGTGAGACCATCCACCTGTTTTCCATTGTGGAAAGCAGGGCTTTGCCATTAAACTCTTTTTGGGTCCCAAGCAAATAAAAGTAAGTTTGGATGCTGGGCAGATTAAATGCCCATGGGAGTGCCTGGCTGGCTCAGTTGGTAGAGCATGTGACTCTTGATCCCAGGGTTGTGAGTTGGAGCTCCACATTGGGTGCAAAGATTACTTAAAAAGAAAATCTTTAAAAAATAAAAAAAATAAAATAAATGCCCATGTAATCTACTCCATTAGTTGCTCAATATCTACAATACTTTTCTTCATACATTATATTTCAAAAAATAATTCTATACTCTAGCATAAGGCAACACTAAATCTTATATACACTTACATTGGTCCCAAAGAGAAACACTCAATAGTTTGTCTCTGATTAATATACATTTCTTCCCTACACCTATTGTGATTCCCACCTCAATATTCTGAAACTTGTGTGTGTGTGTGTGTGTGTGTGTGTGCGTGTGCGTGTGTTGGAGTGGGGGAAAGAACCTATAAAGTTTATCAACAACAACCTCTTATACTGGTAAAGACAAAGAAAAGTAAAATTATCTATATAGAATATGTAAATATGCATTTTTAGCAAGAAAGAAAATATGATTAGTTGCTATAGTTTCATTTTACAGAACTGATTATAAATCATTTAGTATTTATAATTTTCTTTCTACATTACTTATGTTATATTCACATTTTCCCAGCCAAAACCTAACCTTCTTTTTGTCTGTTTGCCGAAAATCATGTGAAACTCAAAATAGTATTCAACAACTACTGTTATGAACCCTGTGAAAGTATTTCTCTTTTGGGTACTTTGTGTGTTATCTATTGATACATAAAAAAATAGCTGTTGAATTTAGGCACTTAAAACAATAATATTCATTATCTCATATCTTATAGCAATTCAGGTAAAGCTTACCTGGGTGTCCCATAAGGCTGCAATCAAGGTATTGGCTGGGTTGGAGTCTTATATGAAGTCTCTAGTGAAGGAAGATCCACTTTTAAGCTGATTCATGTAGTTATTGGCAGAATTCAGTCACGTATAGGCGGCTGGACTGAGGACCTCAATTCCTTACCATGTGGCATTCTCTACAGAGCATCTTACAACATGGCATCCATCTTCCATCAGAAGCAAGGAAAGGAGCAATAAAGGTAAGCAAAATTGAAGACAGAATCTTTTTTTTTTAAGATTTTATTTATTTGAGAGAGAGAGAATGAGAGATAGAGAGCATTAGAGGGAAGAGGGTCAGAGGGAGAAGCAGATTCCCTGATGAGCAGGGAGCCTGATGTGGGACTCCATCCTGGGACTCCAGGATCATGACCTGAGCCGAAGACAGTTGCTTAACCAACTGAGCCACCCAGGCGCCCCAGAATCTTTTTTTTAAATTTTATTTATGTACTTGAGAGAGAGATAGAGAGCCAGAGAGTACAAGTGGGAGGAATGGCAGAGGGAGAGGGAGAAGCAGGCTCCTCGCTGAGCAGGGAGCCCTATGTAGGACTCAATCCCAGGACCCTGGGGTCACGACCTAAGCCAAAGGTAGACATTTAATGGACTGAGCCATCCAGGTGCCCCAAGCCAGAATCTTTTTTAACGTAAGCTAGAAAATGGCATCCCACCACATTTGATGTATTCTATTCATTACAAGCAAGGCATTAGGTCTAGCACACACTCAAGGGGGAGGGATCACACGGGGACACTAAATACCAGGATGTATGGATCATTGGGAACCATCTTCATAGCTGAATTCTACCAGTACTTAGACCAGCAGAACCCAGTCTTGGATACAAAAAGTGAAATTTCCTCAAGTAAGTCATTAGTTACAATTATGACAGACGACACTCCTATTTATTTCCATCCTCTGTTTCCTAGACACAGTTTTTTGACTTTGGAGAAACAACATATATTATTTCCTGGTTAAAAGCATATGCTTTATTCATCATGAAAGCAATTCAAACAAGTGTCTCAAAGCTGGTGAAGGAATGGCAAGAAGGTATTCTATCATTCTGTAAGTCCAATTATTTCTAGGAAATACGATATAAGAGAAGACCATGGCTTTCATGAGCTTGAAACAATACCTTATTTGTTTCATTGTTAAAATTAATTCCTTTGAAGAAATATTTTGTGATATCCTCGATAATGGATAAAGACATTCAAGTAGTCCACATATTGTGGGGCTGGCAGAAACCTGATGGGCAGGAAAAGTAAATCTAAATCCAGTGTCTATATCAGTAAAGAAAAAATGTTTTACTGCCCCAAGACTCTAGTAGATTTAAATGATCACATCAGTATCACTGGGCTGGTCTCCATGGGAGAGGCACTGCCCTAGAGAATCGGACTTGTTTCCTGCTGCTGTCAAACGGAGCAATCACGTTTGTGGTAACAATGGCATTTAGGAACCTGTTACCCCTGGCATCTCTGGCCATTTATTCATGAGCCTGTTGAGTGAGCATAGGCGCTAAGGTAAAGACGGGAAGAAACAGTATTGACTTCCACAACATATGTATCGTCTCACTCTAATTATGAACAAGATTTCCTGAAGTTTAGGCATTTTTAAAAACAGCATATTGACATGGCTCCCAGATATTCTTACACTCTGGGCCTGTTCTAAAAGTTAAATCCATATATCTGTCTGCAAACTTTTTTTTGTAAAACCCATCAAAATCACTCCAAGTGCCTTGACTGTGGATAAACCATCAGCCAATTACTTGCGAATTGTTAAGGATCTTTAAATGAGGCCTCACCTCCTTCTAGGAAAAGTGGGAGAAACATCATTGTGAGGATCACCTTATCCCTTCTAGTTTCAGAATCACACCAAAGTGTTGTGGCACTATTCCTGGGAAGATCTATACTCATGTTAAGAAAAAAAGAAAAAAAAAATGAGCATAATTTACAGATGGCCCTGCAGGATATACCAACACAAGTTTGTTATAGATCACCACACATTCAAAGCTGGAACCTCAAATGTGAAAATATTGCAATACCACCAAATGTTTCTTCTTAAGTGAAAAAAGATAAGCAGTTGTAATCATGCTTTTTGAGTTCCTATCTCCCTGCCCCTACCCCCCGATGGCCTCCCAGACCCAGCATGGCCATTGCTGCAAAGAAGCCCAGCCCAGTGGGGGGTCCAGCCCAGGACACTGTGGGCCAGGAGCTGATGACCCTCACGATGTCTGGTGACAGGAATTTCTGCCTTCCCCGAATCAAACTTTTTAAAAGGGTAGGGACCATCCATGGAGCAGATTGCACAGTATAGGAAGACCTGAGGTATAAGCTGTCTCTGGAGTTCCCCAGTGGCTACCCTTAGAACACGCCCATGGCAAAGTTCCTTGCACCCTGCTACCACCCCAACGTGGACAACCAGGGTAACATCTGCCTGGACATCCTGCAGGACAAGTGGCTGCCTGGTAGGACATCAGGAGCATCCTGCTGTCCATCCAGAGACTGCTAGGAGAACCCAACATTCATAGCCTTTGAACACACAGGCTGCTGAGCTCTGAAAAAACCTCCGCAGTTTTGAGGTAACTGCAAGAAATCTACTCAAAGCAGGTCAAAGTCAAGAACACTGACTCTCTAGCCCTTCTCTTTGTATTGTGTTTAATTTATCCTTACATGGTTTATACTTTCCTTCATTTCTCACAGGTCTCTGTATCTTAAGCTGGGGTGTCATTTTTTTTTTTTACCTTTTTTTAAAGATTTTATTTATTTATTTGACAGAGAGAGAGCGCGAGCACAAGCAGGGGGGCAGGTGGTAGATGGAGGGAGAGGGAGAAACAGGCTTCCTCCTGAGCAAGGAGCCCAGTGTGGGGCTGGATCCCAGGACCCTGGAATCATCCTTGTATCATGACCTGAGCCAAGGGCAGATGCTTAATGGACTGAGCCACCCAGGAGCCCCTGTTTCTCTTTTTTAAAATTAAGTGTCTGGTTGAGCCCTTGTGATGAATATATTAAATACATTTTTTAATAAAATAAAAACATTTAAATAAATAATGAAAGGATACAAAATGCATATTCTGTTTTGAGGGGATAGCCTGATTGTCTCTGCATTCCTTCTATCACTTCACTATTTTGGCAGATCCCTGTGTTTTTATAAAATTTAACATCCATCACTTAGTAATTGATGTATCTCTTTTCCTAAATATCATAAAAACTTGTTAGATTGCTCTGTCAGATTGGAAATGTACATTGGCTTATTTATCTTTCCTTATATGAATCGTGGTAAAATAAAAGCATGTTACTCAGGAAAAGAGAAACTAACTTCTACCGTATGCCAGGTCATACCCAGTCATTCAGGATATTTCCATGACTTGTTTAATTATTCCTCTCAGAATGATGGCATTAATTCTAAGAACCACTATATTCTACTGTGAAATTATCAGACGGTTACCTTTTTTCTCCGGAGCTGAGGATATGAAACACATTGAAGCAAGATGGTGAAGGTAGAGCAAAGCTCTTTCTAGGCAAATGCATAATGCTTCTGGTACTTTTTATTTAATAGACTAGGGAAAAACTAATTTCAAATCAAAAGCTGTGTAACATTTACCCAGAGTTGTATTCATTGGGAAACAAACTCAGGCATAGCAGCTATAATCAGATTAATTTCTGATTAAGTAACTAATGTCTAGTGTTATTTTTCGTGACACATTAAATTTTGTACTCAGTTCAAATTCTGAGTAGAGCAGAACTGTGATAGGAATCACTGTTTTGTATCTTTAAGTCACTAATGATAATGTTAAAAATTTCTTGTGATTTACCATTCTTTTTGTAGAAAAGGGGACTCTATTTGACATTTTCTACCAAATACTCCCACTTCATCTTTTCTACCAAAATAAACCTTTTTATTATCATACTGTTCAGAGAGCCAAAGTGGGGATCTCCTAAATTCCCTGGAGGAGGGAATTCTAAACATGTTTATTTTGCCTCTCTACTCTGGAGAAATATTAAAGAAATGTTCACAGTTCAGCTGAACCCAAATTCCAATAATTGCTTAACATTTATGAGTCCATACTCTGCTATGAGATCTCAGTGGAATTCTATATCCCTAGGAAAATTCTGTTAATTCACAGCTAGTGATCAATATTTTTCAAAAGGTTTGGATATTTCCTATTTCCAAATACAGAGCTCCCCTAGTGGAGGATTACTGATCTCTAAGGAAGGATAGGAGGAATGTTCACCAAGTGTATATTTGATATGATTTCAGAATGTTTCCCAAAGGATCTCGCTTCCTCATAGTGTAAGAGACTTTGGGTTTAACAACTCCTCCAAGTATTGGGATGAATGCCCAAAAACGGTCTAAAATTGTGATTCAAGTCAGGCTTCTCTCATTATAATAATTATTATTATTATTTCTAGTATAGTAAATAATTATTTTAGTAATATAATATTGCTGCAGTATTATAAATGCTGTAGTATTTATAATACTAATAAGGTGAAGGACACTTTATTCCTAAAGAACACAGTTCATAACTGAATTAGAAAATGCATCTGTAAAGTCATAGTCTGCTGAATTTCATCCTTGAAAGTCATGGTCTGTAAGAAACCAACACGATTTTGTTTAGCTTCAGGACCAAATTTGGGCAAGATAACTATTTCCAGATTCTTTGAGCATCCATTGCCTGTCCTCTGATTAATAATATACCTGTCATAACATCTCTGGTAAACCTACACAAAAAGTAAATGCACGGGGTGACTCTGGAATGGTACAAATATCAATGCGAGGGCTAGAGAACTGGTTTTCAGAAGAGGTGGAGACAAAAGGGAGTAAGCACAGCTGAGATTATGTCTTAGGCATGTTTCTTCCGGTCACCACCTGCCTCCAGCAGCACTACCACTGGACATTCCCTGAGTTCCTGAACTGCTCCATTGCAGTCAGTTCAAGAACTGTACCACTATACTTGGCTTTCTAATGTAGATACTTGAAGTCATCTGATTCTCCTTGCATGGGGTATTACTTCCAAATGATAAGGCATTTCCATGAGGAGGAGACCAAAATTACAAGTATCCACTACAGTAACTGGGTAATGGAAGAGCAATTGTGTACTAGATGTTTTCATTCTTTTATCATTTTGTCTAATTGATGACAAATGCTCTGATTGTAAGTGAAAATTCCAGTCAAATTAGTCCAACTGTGACTGTCATGATTCAAACAACTGTGTAGGAACTCTTACCCTACCAACTTTCTAGCTTCTTCCCCATGGAAAAATGGCTATTTAGGTAATAGTACCAGATCTCAGTCACGTGTACTGCAAGCAGAATCACTGTTCATGTGAAGTCATATATGTACCTTCTCCTCCCTATTTCATTTCTTCAGGGGTTCATGGTTCCTTGGGTGTGCTCATCCATACTTCAAGGATTACCTAAGGTGATATGACCTCAAAATCTGATTGAAGGATTAGGAGAGAGGTCCCACCCAAGTAGGCCTCCTACTAATCCTATGTCCTATCAGGAGGTTTCAAATACTTTGCTTCTCAGTAAAATGGTCACTTTGCCCTGTTTTTTTTTTTTTTTTTTCTGTTTTTTGGGGGAACTCTATGGGGATGAGGAGTGATTGTCCAAACATAATTACATATTCATGGACCCTCTGATGAAATAAATATCTAAACGTCACATACACTACCAAAAAACTTCCTTACTAAATTAACCAATGACTTTTTTTTTTTTTAAGATTTTTTATTTATTTATTTGACAGAGAGAGACACAGCGAGAGAGGAAACACAAGCAGGGGCAGTGGGAGAGGGAGAAGCAGGCTTCCTGCGGAGCAGGGAGCCTGATGTGGGGCTCCATCCCAGGACCCTGGGATCACGACCTGAGCTGAAGGCAGACGCTTAACGACTGAGCCACCCAGGCACCCCTAACCAATGACTTTCATCTAGAATTCTGGTATAATGCACAGAGCTTCAGACTACTTTGATGAGTTACTCTTTTGATCCCTTTACTGTCCATTACCACCTGAAAGAACTCACTCAGTACGTTTTTTTTAAACAAAATGATATTTTTAGATATTTGAGGTAATTATAGACTCACATAGAGTTGTAAGCAATAAAACAGAGTAAAACTCAGTTTCCCCCAATAGCAACATTTTAAAACTCTAGATCAATATCACCACCAATATATTGACATTGAAATGTCAAGATGAAGAATTTTCCACCACCACAAGCATCTCTCATGTTGCCGTTTATAGCTTCCCTCTCAGTCTTAAACTGTCAACCAAAAATTTATTTTTCATTTCTATAATTTTGCTATTTCAAGACTGTTATATAAATTGAATCAGACAGTATTTAACCTACAGGTATTAATTCTTTTTTTTTTTTACTTAGTATATTTGTGTGGAGATTTGTCCAAGTTGTTATATATACCAATAGTTTATTGCTTTTTTAATCCTGAGCAGTAATCCATGGTATGAATGTACTACAGTGTGTTTAACCATTGAAAGCACAGCTTTGTTTTTCTAATTTGGGGCTGATAAATAAGGCTACTATAAACATCATGTACAGATTTTCATGTGAACATAAGTTTTTATCTCTAGAGTAAATGCACAGAAGTGAAATTGCTGGGTAGGATGGTCATTGAATGTTTAATTTATTATGAAACTGCTAAATTGTTTTCCAAAGTGGCAGTAACATTTTATGTACCTACCAGAAGGGTATAAATAATCTAGTTTCTCTGTATCCTTGCTTTGGGTTTATTTTGCCTTTCTCTAGGTTTTTGAGGTGTATGCTTTTATCATTGATTTTAGACCTTTTTTTCCTAATGTACATATGCTATAAATTTCCCTCTAGCACTGCTTTAACTGAATTCCACACTTATGTGTTCTATTTATTTCCACTCAGTTCAGTTCATTCATTTAGTTTAAAGTACTTAGAAATCTTCCTGTTATCCTCTTATTACTGATTTCTGGTTTGATTCCAGGAAGGTAGGAGACACCGTCTATATGATTTCACGTCTTTTAAATTTGTTAAGGTTTGTTTTATGGCCCAGGATATGGACTATCTTGGTATAAGGTTTTTGTGGCTTTTTTTTTTTTTAAGATTTCATTTTTTTAAATTTATTTGAAAGAGAGAGAGAAACAGCCCGAGCACAAGTAAGAGTAAGGGGAGGGGTAGAGGGGGAGGAAGGGGGAAAAGCTGACTCCACGTAGTGCAAGCCCAACCCTGGGCTCCATCCCAGGACCCTGAGGTTGCAACCTGAGCCTAAACCAAGAGTCAGACACTTAACCAAATGCACCACCCAGGTGCTCTTATCTTGGTTTAAGTTTTAGGGGCACTTGAGAAGAATATGTATTCTGCAGCATTCTGGATGGAGCATTCTAAAAATATCAGTTAGATCCTATTGATTGTGTTGTTGAGTTCATCTAAATCCTTACGGTTTTTGTTTGTTTTTCATTGCTTGGCTTGCTTTATTTTTTGTTTTTTTGTTTTTCTGTCGAGTTGTTCTACCATTGTTGAGAGCGGAGCATTGAAACCCCCAATTAGAATTGTGAATTTGTCTATTTCTCCTTTTAGGTGTATTGTTTTTCTTCACATGATTTGCAGCTGTATTGTTTAGTGAAACATATGTAGGATTGCTACATCTTTATGGTGAATTAACCCTTTTATTATTTCATAATGTAGCTTTCTGTCTCATAACTTGCCCCAATGTCTACTTTATCTGATAGTAATATAACTACTCTTTATTTTATTTTTCTGATTAATGTTTGCATAGTATATCTTTTTTCATCCTTTTAATTTCAACCTGTCTCTATCATTATACTTGAAGTGAGTGTCTAGTAGGTAGCCTAGAGTTGAGTTATGCTTTTTAATCTACTTTGTCAATCTCTGTCTTTTATTTGGTGTATGCAGACTATTTATATTTAATGTAGTTATTAATGTGTTACAGGTTAAGTCCAAGTCGATCTTTTTTTTTTTTTTTATGTTCTGTTAGTACTGTGTTTTTCATTTTTCTGCTTTCTTCTTTCTACTTTCTTGGGGGATTATCTGAAAATTTTTATAATTTAATATAAATTTATTGACAATAAATCCACAGTGTTTTTTAATGCATCTTTTAGTATAGTTTTCTTAGTGTTGCTCTAGTTAATACCTTATATATACAAAACTGTCACACCCTACTGGTGTTGCCAGTTCAAGGAAAGTATAAAAAACCTTACCTAATTTTTTATCTTTTTATTCTCCATTTATAACACAATTTTTTAAATTCATTTAGAACCATTTTAGACTGTTATAATTTTGCTTTGTCAATCAAACATAATTTAGGAACTCAGATAAGTAGGGAAATTTATTGTATTTATTCATATGTTTATTACATTGTTCTTTCTACCTTCTGATTTCTAAGATTCCTTCTTTTATTCTTATATTTTAAGTTTAATAAGCTCTCTTTAGCCCTTCTTTTAGAGTTGGCCTAATGACAATTATTTTAGTTTTCCTTTGACTGAAACCACCTTAATTTTCTCTTTGTTCTTGAGACATATTTTCATTGAATATAGGATTATGGGCTTAAAGTTATTTTCTTTCAGCACTTGAAAAATGTTTGTCTTTTCTTTTTGACTTGCATGGTTTCTGATAAGAAAATGAATGTCATTCAAATTGTTTTCTGTCCACAAATAAGGTGTCATTTCTCTCTTGCTGCTTTAAAATTTTTCTTTCTTTCCTTCCTTCCTCCCCTCTTTTCTTTCCCTCTTTCTTTCTTTTCTTTCTTTCTTTTCTCTTTCTTTCTTTCTTTCTTTTTCTTTCTTTCTTTCTTTCTTTCTTTCTTTCTTTCTTTCTTTCTTTTTCTTTCTTTCCTTCCTACCTTCCTTCCTTCCTTCCCTCTTTCTTTCTGTTTGTCTTTAGTTTTCAGAAATTTGGGTATAATGAATCTTGGCTTAGACTTCCTTGGATTTATACAGCTTGGGGTTAACTCAGCTTCCTTGAATCTGTAGGTTTATGTTTTTGTAAACCTTGGAAACTTTTTAACCATTATTTTTTCAAGTACATTTTCAGCTCTTTCCTCTCCCCTTCCAGGTTTCTGATGGCATAATGTTATCTTTTTACTTATAGTCCTACAAGTTTACAAGGATCTTTTTTTTTCCAGTCTTTATTGTTATTGTTCAGATTGGGTAATTTTTATTCTCTCTCTAAATTTATTATTTCTTTCCTCTGTCCCTTTCATTCTTTTGTTGAGCCCATCTGTTGGATTTTAATTTGAGCTATCATATTTTATAGTTCTAAAATTTCCACTTGGTTCTTTATATCTTTTATTTATTGGCTGAGACTATCTGGCTTTTGGCTGAGATTTTCTATATTCTCATTTGTTTTTACTGTGTTTATAATTGCTCATGGAAGCATTTTTATGATGGCTGATTTAAGATCTTTATAATTCTAACATTTCTATCACCATGTTGTTAATGTCTATTGATTATCTTTTTGATTCAGTTGAAGGTCTTCCTGATTCTTGGTATAAGGAATGATTTTTTGTTAAAATCTGGACCTTTTTGTTATGAGACTGAATCTTAATTAAACTTATTGTTTTAACTGGCTTTCTTTGACCCTGCTGTAACAGGGGACAATTGGGTAGAGCCTTATTACTGCCAGTGGAGGTAGAAGTCCACATTCCCCACTAGGCCTCCATTTACCCTTGATAGAAGAGACTCCTCATTATAACTGAGCATGAATGAGAGTTCTGCCTCCCTACTTCTAGGTTTCCACAGATACTTCCCTAACTGGGATTGCTTTGTTACTGCTCCCTATGTTGTTGCCTCCGCTGGTGCTTCTGTGGGGTAGGTATAGGGGGGTAACTTTATTACCAACAGGCAGAAACGAAAGTTCTGATTCACTAGGCTTCTTCTGACATTACCCAAGTAGGGAACAGGAAGGGCTTCTTATTTTTACCAGGATAGAGATGGAAGCCCAGACTCCCTGTGTTCTCTGACACCTCAAGGAAGGGAAAGTTCACTCTTACCAGGTGGGAATGAAAGTCTCAATTACCCACTGAGTCTTCTCTAACACTATCCCCATGGAGGTGTTAGGTGTCTCTTCATAGCCTGGAAAGGGTGTAATTAGATTCCTGACTTAACACTGGGATGAAGACTGCAGACTTTGCTGTAGTTTTTGTCTTGCGAGGCTGTTTTTCTTGGTCTTTTGGCTGGCAAGATTTTTTTTTTTTTCCTCTCATTGGAGTGTCCAAATTGCTGGCTTCCTCAGTTTCAAGACTGGGATATATGAATCAAAAAGGAAACCCAGGAAACTCCCCATGGTGTCATTTCTTGTTTCCCAAGATCACTGGTCTGTCTGATTTCTTCTCTACACCTTGTAGCATTTTTTTTTCTTTAATATATACACAATTTCCAAGATTTTAGTTGTAGTAACTGAGAAAAATAGGGAGAAGTCTTCCATTTTCCCAGAAGCAAAAATTTGGCATGTTTTTTAAAGTGATAAATTCTTGTTGCACTCTAAATATATATTTTCCATAAATATTAAGTATTCACTACCTCTTTTCCTTAACTGGAGAGGTATAGTGTCAAGGTGCCTTATAAATCTCACTTTGCTCCTTTCTGTATTTCTGGCAGCACTTAGAGGAAAAAACCTATATTTAACAGTATTACTGAAAATGCATATGCCCATAACATTTCATTTGAAACATATTTTTAGTTTCACTTTTTTTTAAAGAAGATGTAAACTCATTAGATGTCATGAGCCTATCAGGTTTTTTTTTTTCCCAGAAATATTTAAAATAACAGTTTTGTGAGATACTAAAGCCAATTAAACCACTCCCAAACTATTACTCCAAGTGCAAAACTAACAATGGAATAAAATTGAAAATACTTATTATGTCTGCAGTGATGTAAATTGAGTATAGATGATATTTTATCCAATTATTCCAAATTTATTTTCTCTAGAAATGACTCTATTTTAATATTTTGAGTGGACAATCACCTATTCATTTATTAGTATTAACATAATGGCCTATAAGCTGAGTTTGTGATATTTGTAAAAAGTTTGAAGAAAAATTGAACCTACCAGTGAGTCATCATTGAGTGTTATAGTAAAGAGCATTATTGTTACCTGATGGCAGTGTCTGTTTAAAAAGAGGTTTAAGTCTGTCTAAACCAAAAAATTCATTTTCAGGAAGTAAAAACTCAATACTCATTTACATTTTATTAAGTTGTTTCTTCACTCTTCAGAGTGGCAGTTAAGTTAGAAAGTGGTGCATGGGCTTTGATTTGACAGGTCAATATACAAATCTCTCTCCTTTTACTAATATGTGACTTTGTGCCTTATCTATAAAATAAAAGATAACAGTATCTGTGTTGTTGAATGGATAAAGATGCAAATTATCAAGCATATAATAAGAATCAATTATTGATTATTATACACTGGCATTTAAAAAATAATTTATTGAATCCCTTTTGTGCTACCTAATGAAAATGTGTGCCCTGAAAGACAGAATCTGTTATCTTAAAAACAGCTTTCTATTCAATAAGAAAGTTATAAATGTGTAAAGAAGTATGGTGCATAGCAAATAATAAGTATTATAAGAAACTTGGAAACAATATGCTTTAAAATACAAAAGAAGAGAAACACACTTTTTGTTATTAAGTTTAAGGACACTTCAGGAAAGAGATGATATATGAGCTAGGTCTTAGAAAGGTTAAAATTTCAAAATACAGTGATGAGGGAATCCATTTGTATTTGAGAAAACAGAATGAAAGGTTACATGTACAGATATTTTTAGGGTATGTTCAGCAAACAAGAGATGCTTTGACTTGATTAAAACACAATGTATGCTGTTCTATAATGGCAAATTGGGACCACATTATTTTACCCCTTAATCGTTAGTTAAAAGAACTATTTTATGACTTTAAAAGTAGGGCAATATCCTGATGATTTATGATGTTTCATCTAAATGAACATGTATTCTACATTAGAAGAGTAAGAAAATGGAGACACGGAACTAAATTAATACAAAGACTTCCAGACAGAAACATGTAAGATGATTTGTATTTTCTGCAGAGGACTTGGGTTAAAAAGGGTCAAAATTAATCATAATATTAGTACTAATTTATAAAAATAAAACAAAAACAATCTTTGTGGTTGTAGCTAAAATTTGTACTTTAGCACTAAACCTCTCTGGAACTCTTTCCACATTTCCAAATGTTATTGAAAATCATACATAAGAAAATATCTTACCTTTGAAAGCTTTTTTAGTGTTCTAAACATCAAATTACTCACTTATTAGTTAACTAATTTTTTAAATTTAATAAACAACTAGTAATTTTTATGACATAGATTTTGCCTCCAGTAATAATATAGTCTAAGAATGAAATATATAAATTACAAAACAGTGTGAAGGGATTAATGTATTCTTACATATTGGTTAATGCCTATATACTGCTTCTCTCTCACTGTAACATAACAAGCCCATAAATAATTTATAAATACTAATAACTCTTGTTCTCCAATGACTATTTTACAATGAGATCTAAGTTTTTCATGTTCATATTCTTTACTATAAATACAAACTAACTTATATAAATTGTATAAACTAATTTTAAAGGGTATGATTTATACTTTATTATTGTTTCAAGAGACACGGTCTTTCTTTTTATTAAATGTACAAGAACAAAATCATTCTATATTAGAATTGGAGAGGAATTTAAGGAAAACCAAGGCCTAGAATATGGATGAGATCTGGTTTTTCTAAATCACAGTATAATACTCATCCCGCATTAATACATTAAATAAATATTTATTCAGTCCTTAGGCACACTGAACTTATTTTGAATAAGGTAGGATATAATAAATTTCTGGATATCATGCTCTTGAAGTGCTTCTGGTCACATAGTTGTGTGATGTCTCCAAGCATCTCAATGTAGGCAGAATTCTAAGATAGTTCCTAGGAGTCTTATCCTGTGATGTACATGCCTTATAATATCTCTTTAGTGTGAGCAGAAGAGTGAATATGGTGAGATATCATTCCCATCATTAGGTTACTAATCAGTTGATTTTGATTTAAATGAAAAGAAACTTATGCTGGGTGGGCCAGACCTAGTCAGGCCAGCCCTTTAAAAGAAGATAAATGTCAGAGAGACATTCTTCTGCTAGCATCAAAGATAGAGTAAACTGCCATGATCTGAGAGGAGGGGGCCACATGCCAAGGACCTAAGGGATGCCTCCAGGAGCTGAGTACCTAGCTAATAACTAATAAGAAAACAGGGACTTCCATTAGACAGCAATGAGGAAATGAATTCTGCCAACAACTAGTGAGGTTGGAAGAGCACCCTGAGCCTCAGATAAGATTGGCGTCCTGGCCAACATGCTAATTTCAGTCCAGTGAGCTCCTGAGCAGTGGATCCAGCTAATGCTCACCTGAACTCCTAACCCATGAAAACTGTGAACTTGTAATTTGTGGAGTTTTTTAAGCACTAAGTTTGTGGTAATTTGTTATGCAACAATAGAAAGCAAATACACATATTCAACAGACCATATGTTGGAGAAAAGATAGGAAATTTTTGTCTGATATATTTTTCCTGTGGTTTGAAAATAATAGCTCAGCAAAGAAGGAAATTAAAGAAGGGGATTTATAGTGAAAGAAGAGAGTTAAGAAAGAAATACTCAAAATGAGGGTGAAGAAAAGGTGTAATAAGCATAATGCTTGAGAGAATTAGAAGAGTTAGAAGCTTTGGTTGGACAGTAGGCTCTAGAATGCATAAATGCAGTGGTGAAATAGTTGTAAATGCTACCCCTGGGAGCCAGCAGTAGAAGTGAACTGCTAGAGTGAAGGACAGGTGATGATCACTGCGATGGAGCCATAAACTTGAAGTCATTCATAGTGATGGTGGAAATGGGGAAGAAATAAAGATTATGATCCAGGTACCAGCAACTTGGATAGGTAAGGAGGTTAGTATAGGTCTATAACTGAAGGGAGAGTGCTATGGACTGAATTGTGTCCCCCGAATATTCATGTGTTGAAGTCATAACCCCCAGTACCTCTGAATGTCACTCTATTTGGTGATAAGGTCTCTAAAGAGGTCATTAAATTAAAACAAGATTGGGGCCCCTGGGTGGCTCAGTTGTTGGGCATCTGCCTTCAGCTGAGGTCGTGATCCCGGGGTCCTGGGATCGAGTCCCGCATTGGGCTCCCTGCTCAGCGGGAAGCCTGCTTCTCCCTCTCCCATTCCCCCTGCTTGTGTTCCTGCTCTCGCTGTCTCTCTCTCTGTCAAACAAATAAATAAAATCTTTTAAAAAAATTAAAACAAGGTCTTTAGGGTAGGCCCTAATGCAAGATGACTGATGTTCTTGTAGGAGGAAATTAGGACACAGACAGACACAGAGGGAAGACCGTGTGAAGACACAAGGAAAAAACACAACCATCTACAAGCCAAAGAGAAAGACCGCGGAAGAAGCCAACCTGCAGACACCTCAGTCTCGAACCTCTGGTCTCCAGAATTGTGAGAAAATACTTCTGTGGTTTCAGCACCAAGTAGTGGTACTTAGGGCAGCCTTTGAAAAGTAATACAGAGAGTAAGAGATTCCTGTTGATGGGCCGAAATGTTATACAGCTTTTGACCTTGACTAGGCCCTAGGTAAATACATCAAGTCTTGTTTGCCCATGCTTGCATATAAGCAGAATCACCCTTCTGCATTGTTTGTCTATTGTAAGTGAGCTTTATCTTTATATGAACCTTCATGGGTGACTTATTTTGGTTCATCATTGGACATAGAAGACTTTGTCCTGCTTCCTAGAAAACATATTATCACACATTATCAAAATACTCAAACAGAATTTAGGTGGTTGGATGTAGAAGATAGAATAATTATTTCAAATTTAGATGTTTGAAATATATCACAGCTACTGTTCTAGGCTAGCTGAGAAAATTTGATGACTTCAATTCCACTCCATGCTCTGAAAAATACATGGAGAGATGATCATTTTAAAAGTTTTTACAGGGGCACCTGGGTGGCTCAGTCGTTAAGCATCTGCCTTTGGCTCAGGTCGTGTCCCAGGGTCCTGGGATCGAGCCCTGCGTTGGGCTCCCTGCTCCACGGGAAGCCTGCTTCTCCCTCTCCCCCTCCCCCTGCTTGTGTTCCCTCTCTCGCTGTGTCTCTCTCTGTCAAATAAATAAATAAAATCTTTAAAAAATATATTTAAAAGTTTTTTACAGGTTTCAATATAGTGGTTCCCTGTATATACTCTTTTAAATGCTGTTTCAGGCTGCTTCCTGAGCTACAAGGTCTCTCATAACTCTAGAAGAAAGATTGAGTTCCCCCAAATATATCCACTATTATATTGGTAACTATGATTTGGTCCAAGGTAGGAAAATTTTTCCTGATTTATTTTTTCCTTGTGGCTTGAAGTGAAAACAATGGATTAGTAGGGAAGGAGCTAAAGGAAGAAGATTGATATTGAGAGAGAAAAAGAAGAGTTTAGAAATGAATAATCACAATGAGGGTTAAGAAAAAGTGTGATAAAAATAAAGTTTGAGAGAATTAGAAGATTTTGAGAAAATTTTGGTGTGTCACTGAATGTGTGTGTGTATAAATCCATGTATATTTATTTATGCTATGTGTGTACTGGTCATAATGTTGAGTATATTTTTATATTTAATGCCATAAGACATTTAATGTTAAAAGACTCTTTCATGTTGCAAGGGAAAGCAGATTTCTTCAATTAGAGGAAGCTCATTATCAGGATGTGCAACAGGGCTTTAAATTGGAAAGCTTCGACTAAGACATCAATCTCTAATAGATACTTCATTCCAAAGGAGGTGCTCATCAAAAGCAAAGTTTTGAATTAGATAACCAGAAACTAGTTATATGACTTTGAAACCTGTTACCATTAGCAGCTGTACATAAAGGTAAAATGAGTAAAAAGGATCTTTTTGGAAGGAGTGATTGTAATTTCAACCTCCCCACTCTGTACACACACACACACACACACACACACACACACACACACACACCATCTGAAGCCCTGCATGATCGCAGGGGATATAACTGCACTTTGATGGCAGGTCAAAAGTAGATGATCCAGGGGAAGAAACATGGAACCGGTGGTAGAAATTTCAGTCTCCAGTCATTTTCTTAAAATCCTGACAGGACCCCAGCAGGGTATGGGGTAAATCCCAAGGAGCAGAGGTTGAGAAAGTAATGGCAGCGGCCGATTTAAGATGTCCTGTCTCCACAAAGAGAAAACCAGCTAAAAAATCTCCAGCCCATAAGAGTGTCCCCATGTGTGAATCAGCTTTAAATATTTGCCAGGCCCAGAATAAGTAAACTCCTTGACGTTGGTACCCCTGTTGTAACAGTGGAAAGGTCAGAAAGAAGTATTTGCAAGCCTGGCAAGGAGGAGTAGGGGCAGGTGGGTAAAAGGAGAAAGACTACAACACTGCAAGAAGCTAGTTCCAAGCGGATCTGAAATTGGTGAGCAAGCGAGGGAAAACAAGATGTAGCTTTCGATCTAGTTGGAGTTCTGGTTATCACAGGCAACTAGACTTTTTCTTTTTGACCACTTTCATTGAGGCTAGGTTTGCAGTTTAAAGTGAGAGATGGCTAAGAGTGCTTGGAAGCCTGAGTTTGTATGCAGGAGCAGAGGAATGACTGCACAAGCAAGTATAAAAATCAGTGGGACACAAAACTAAAGTGCCGTTTATGATTTGTTTTCTCCCAGTTCTGCTTGAGTTACAGGTACACAGGAAAATAAGGAAGAGCGGGGGACGGTGGCCACACACATGGGCCTCCCTGGAAGTTGAATTCTCTCCCTAAGGAAACACAGCTGCTCACTTTCAACGCCTCTAGTGGTGCTGTCAAGGTCAAGGAAGGGGTGTGGCCACCGCTCAGGGATCTGGCCACTGTCTGTGCTCCCGCTGCTTCTTTTTCGGGATGGGCCTGTTCTCCCTCTCTCATCTGTTTGCCATGTCCTTGGCTCCTTCATCATGTCTTTATTGCATTCCGGCTTTCATTTGCTCCTTCTCTGTGTGAACTTCTGTCTTCTGCATTCTGTACTGGTAGAAGGCCCCTCTCCAACCCTCCCAAACCAAGGACTGGATGGGCAACAAGTCACACTATTCAGGGTAGGAGTCTCTCAGGCTAAGAACCCTGACCCTAGGTCACTTCATGAACTAGTATTTAGCCCAGAGGTTCTCAAACTTTTTGGTTTCAAAACCTCTTTACATTGTTCTAAAGTATTGATGTTTTGGAAGATGTTTTAGATGGTTTATTTCTATTGATACTTATTGTATTAGATATTAAAATTGACAAATTAAAATATATATGTATCTACTTATTTATTAAAGTAGCAAAAAAACCCCATCACATATTGATATAACTAGCATACTTCTATAAAAAAAAGCCCTATAATTTCCCAAACAACAAGTTGAGTAGGAAGAATAGCATTGTCTTATAGTTTTGCTAATCTCTAATTGTTTGAATTCTCATATCTGCTTCTGATTTCAATCTGTTGTATAGGTTGTTTTATAAAGAAAATTTAGCCTCATACAGATGTGAAGTTGGAAATGGAACGACCTCATAGACCCCTGAAAGTGTCTTTGGGACCACTAGATCCTATATATATATATATATATATATATATATATATATATATAAATGGATTGTTAGAACCCCAGAGTATATTATATTAATATAGCAATGATATATAATTATACTATATATCAACACATTTATAAAATAAATAAGATACATTAAGATGGTATAGTTATATTAAATATAGGCAACATTTTTCCCTACACATGATTTTTAAAACAGCAAAAGAATATCAAACAAACTATTTTAGAAGACTGAACCTGAAAATTTGACTACAGTCTTGGAAGTGGCAGTGGACACTATCCAAGGGTCAGTTTGCTTCCTGCCCTGTCACTTCAAGTCTTGCTCTCAATTTCTTCATTAAAAAGAAGAAGAAGAAGAAGAAGAAGAAGCAGAAAGAAAGAAAGTGATAGAACTGGAGTCCAGAGTCCCTCAGGCCCCCATCTGTTCTAACATTTAATCATTCTCATAGATCAAGTAAATGAAGGTTGTGCCTCACAGAACTGACAATCTGGTTTTAGGTTAATTTAATGGTCCTAAGTCTCCTTGTTCAGATTCCTACTGTAGTGATAATGCATGACAATGAATTAACCCAATAAGATTCCTTTGGTTAAGGTTTACGTAATGCATATAAACGTGGTTCAAATGTAGAGATCGTCTTTGGAAAAACTAAAATTGCTTTCACTGTTAAGGTACTTTATGACTCTTAACTTTTCTAACATTCAACATCGTGTGTTTCTTCCAGGTCTGCCCATGCCACATTCCCTTCACTGAGCTTGGCATGCCCTCTGCCTGTCTGATGCGCCGGTCATTCCAGCTATGGAAGACAGCTCACCACTGAACTGTGTCACCTACCTATAGCCATGCATCTTAATTTCAAGCTGTGATCTCTGGGGCTGCAAAATGTTGTTTTCAGTTCTGTTCATACTTAATAGCTTTGTTTGCTTGTGCCATGAGACTACTTGAATACTATTTTATTTTCTGTCCTTAGCAAATGACCCAGGCAACAGAGCAGCCATTCCACACTGAAAGTGTGAGTCACCGAACCTGATTTTGTCTGGATTTGAGATCTTGCAAGTAACTGGTTCTATGTGCTCCTTCCTATGTTCTTTTCAGATGCTGAAACCATTAAGGAAATGGTTTGGAGGGAGAGGGTGACATTTTAGAAATAACCAATTGAATAATCATATAACAAAGAACATAGAAATAATTCCAGTGCAACTTTCTTTGGCAGAGTAGAGCCAGATACTAGCAGAGGGGTTTGGGTTTGGTATCTTCCACATGCCTCACAGGACCCATTATTGAGGAAAAACTAGATGTCTTATAAGGAAATGGGGAAAATGCATAAAACATGATATGTGTAAATCAGTGCTTGGAAAATAAACCCAGAATATGCTGTTGAGTGACACTTTTGGTAAACAGAGAGAGAAAAACAGAGAGACAAGTAGCAAACTAACTCTAAATTATTTATACCAATGATGGTTTAATTAGGTCAAGGCCATTTTTGCTTATTTCTGACCTGATAATTTTTCTTATATGATTAGACTTCATAACTGATTTGCAGTTTAATGAATTTGCAAAACTGTACTTCATACTGCCTTCATTATTTTATTTTCTTGACACTTGAAAAATTAGAGGCACTGGCATCATTTTAAATCAAAAATGCATTTTACTCCTCTCCTATGCAGATTTCCCTTGTACATTCTGAATCTGCGTTATGTACAAAACTTCTATTGACATTGTCTCAGATCCACGCTCAGCATACACAATGTAGGTCAGTGTGGCTTATAACCCATTCAAGGTGCAGATCAGACAATTGTGCTCCTTGGGAGTATATCTGAAATGAATTTTGAAAGGTCTGGAGGTTTTGTTTGGCAAAGAGTTGAGCAAGAAACCTCTTGGGCTTCTTCTCAGGAATTTTCCTGAAGGAAATCTTTTTTTCTTGTGTGTATGTGACATTTAGAAATGAAAGTCAAACACTAAACCTTTGGTAACGTCCATAGTTTTCTTTATCTGGATTAGTTCATATTCAGAACATCTGAAGAACAATATGGGTATAATGTATATTTTAGAAAAAGATCAATGCTGGGAGGCTAGTTCCTTCACATAATAAGAGTATTCTTTTGACAACATGATAGCTAGAGGTCTAATTTATTATAAATAAAAATAATAGCTACCGTGTACTGAATTTTCACTATGTTCCAACAGTCCTTTAATCCCCACAGCAGAACTGAGATCCCGTTTTTACAACTCTGAACCCAAGAGATTAAAAAACAACAGCAACACAACAACAACAAAATACCTTTTATTTTTCTGTACAACCCTATGAAATTGATGTTTTTACAGGCAAAAAATGACCAAGTATCACAACCTCATACGATTCAACTTAAATAATAAAGTGAGGCTATCAGCAATAAATACACTTATGGATTTTCCTTATACTTGTTTTTTGCTTGTGCCTAAATATTATTATTTAACTGCTGGCTTCTAGTCTTATTAAGACCACATATCACATCAAAATAGTGATTGTAATGATGTTGATAAAGAGAAATTATGTCTGTATTTCTTATTGCTTCCTTAGTTTGATTTTTTAATAATTTAAACCCTACTTATATGTGGCCACTACCTTGGGTGAAAGTCTTATTATCTAAATGAATTGTGATGCAATGAATAGAAGTAAATACAGACATGATGTATTTTATTTTTACTGATGGACATTAAGTAGTCCATAACTTTTGCCCGTGTTTATTAGTGGTTTTTAATGTACAATTATGTTAAAGACATTCTGCATTATAAGTAAAAACATATGCTGCACATCTGCGTTTGAAAAATATTATACAATGTCCCAAATGCAAAATATACTGCTATTCATACTTAGCTCTCTATTTGACCCACATATAAAGCTATTCATCAACTCAAGAAACATTCATTGAAATCCTAGTCACTGTAGCTGTAGAAACAAAGCAAAATAAGACATGGTTCCCATCCTCAGGGTGCCAAAGAGAAATTTCATAACACAAATTTATTTTCGTGCATTATCCAATGACAGAAAATTTTGAAGATTTAGAACTCTATGAACATGAAATTAAATGCCTTTTAGGCAGTGAACTTCTTGCCACTGGAATTCTTCATTGTTTTATCCATTTTGTTCTTTCAACAAAATTCCAAATAAGTACCTGTGATTGGTGAAAGCATTGTTTTAGGTGCCAGTGAAACAAAGAAAAACACAAATTAAGGTGTGATATTTACCCAGATGGTTCTCACTTTCCAGGGAAGGTGGTGTAATGCTGTGAAAAGAAAATGGATTTGTTATCAAATAGATTTAAGTTTGAATCCCAGTTGCTTCATATATAATCCACATATCACTAAATAATTGCCTTCTTGAGCCTTTATATCCTTTGCAATAAGGTGGGAATACTACTATTTTGCATATTGGTAGTTTTAAAGGTTGAATATGAATGCCTTGTTTCCACCAATAAAACAAACAAATAGGATCTTAGTGTTATGGCCAGAAGATATTTCGTTGGGAGGCTACCTACTTGTAACACAAAATTGTACTAGGTCGGTGACTACATGTGCTTCTTCTTTTCATCTCTAACTCTTCTCTCCTTACTTCTCTCATATATACCACTTTGAAAGTATATAACTCAAAATATTATTTTTTAAATATTTTATTTATTTATTTTTGCAAGAGAGAGAATGCGTGCAAGCAGAAGCAGAGGGAGGGGCAGAAGGAGAGGCAGACTCCCTGCTGAACAGGGAGCCCAATGCAGGGCTCGATCCCAGGACCCTGGGACCATGCCCTGAGCCGAAGGCAGGTGCTTAACTGACTGAGCCACCCAGGCACCCTCAAAATATTATTTTGAATGATACAATAAAATTGTATCATTTCAAAATGATACAAAAGTCTTTCCCTTTCATAGTTATATGGGCACATCATCTATGTTTTATAGACCAGACAACCCATATTTGATGATATTCTTTTTATTAAGTGAACTTTTGTCTATATACAGTGAATATCTATGTTTTTTATGCTGCCCTTTCTTAGATATAAATTTTTTCTTTGGTGAACTGAATTCAGCAATTGACAATTCTGAATTGCAAATTAAATTTTTATGGCATCTTGAGGTCACACGGAAAATCAGAGGTAACTTACACCATTGCATGTGCAACATGTTTTTCTGCCTACCTGTACCATTTTTTCATGTGCCAAATTCATCTTATAAAGACAGATGTCAAAAGCATGAACTAATGGATAGCACAGGTAATCTACACAGCAATTCAACCAATGCTTTGCACATAGTACCTTTAAAAAATGCCAACAACTAAAAAACAACATTGATTAAGCACTTACCATGTAATAGGTAATCACTATCTGATCAATCAGCTTATGTGCACTATGTCGATCATTGCAATTATATAAGACTTACTTAAAACCCATTATAGAGATTAAGAAACTGAAGCTAACAAAAATTAAGACAATATAATTAAAAAGCAGGTTAAGTAGGATGAAATAATGAAATGTAGAGCCCATCTACAGTGAGCAAGCTTTTAGCTTGGATCAGCTGCTTCTAGGCATTTTGAAAAGCTTGATGTCAATCAACTGTCTTCAATTATTGAAAAAATGACATTCAATCCTGAAGTTGTAAAGAAGTCTGGTCTTAAGAGAGTACATTGTATTCAAGAGTGCTGATGAAAGGCTCAAAATGCTTTCACAGCCCATATACTATCTAAAATTAGAACATTGAGGAACTTATTCATAGACCTGAAGTTCACTTATGGGATCTATGGCCCAGTGAAAGCATTCTGTTTCCACACCACAGCAACTGTGTGTCTCTTTACTGTATCTGGTGAGGTTATAAACTACTCTTCCATGCAGTTTTTATGGTAAAGCTCTCTAGGAAGACCTCTTAATTTAACCGAAACCTGGGAAAGCTTGTAGATAGTGAAATCCCATCAAAACTTTCAAAGTGTAGGCTTTGCTGGAGAAAGTTCTCCATAAAATAACCAAAACTTCCCTAGCAGAGTAAATAGCACATACACAAAGTAGATGTTTTGTTTTCTAGCACTTTTTATAACTTTAATACCTTTATTCAAATAAAAGTTTGCAGATGATAGGCTAATTATTAAGCAGAGTAAGGAAAGTACTTCACATTGCAATCTGCAATCATCATATTTAATATCTGTTCAACCCAAATGTCTTGCAATAACAGAAATATGTATGTATTTATATACATACATGTGTGCATATACAAATATATGAATATTCATCTATTAGTCTAGTCTATTTAAATATATCTATTTGTATAATATGTGTATATATTTAAAAAAACTAAAAAAAACAAGAAAGGTACCATATTGAGAAATTCCTGAAGATATAAAGACATGGAAATAGGTCATAAAATAAATAGAAAAATCAGAAACAATAGCCGATATATAGACTGAAGAAAATCACTATAGAAGAATTACACAGGGAAATAGAGTTACTAGAGTGGTTCCAGATAAATTACTCCCTCAGACTAAAGCAAGAACATGACCTAGACCAGTGGTGAGGATCAGCAATGGACTAACAGATATCGGAATAATGATGCCGATTTGTTCCACCCTGCTGTTCCTCTTCCCAACAATTCTGAAATCTAAGAGAGAGATGGATTATGAATGAGATAAATGGAAACTCATGATACACTCAGACCATCAGCCTTAAAAATATAGGACTTTGCCCTTGGTAACTTAAAACACTAAATGTTGATAAGGATCCATAACCCTAGAAGGAAAAATAGCCAGCCCCATTTTCAACTTTTACTATTTTCTATAAATACGAGGAGATTTATCTGGGATGTTAATCTGTGCTACTGGATAATGCAGTTAAGTCTACACTGTTTCAGTTACAAGCTTGACCAGACAACTTTTGAACACTAAATAATTCAGGAAAACTAAAACCATTTAAAGAGCCAGACCTTAGAATTGGACCTATGATCCCCCACTTGAAAGGGTGTCACACATTAAAGTTCCTGCCATGCTGCAGAGTATATATGGTACCTCTCAGATACCAGGAAACTTCTACACAACTTTTGTCCCATACTCTCAAAACAAAAGGCAACTTTGTCCGAATGCCCAAATGTAGTGAAATTTTGTGGGTACCAGTGCCAGGGCCAACTCTTTTTTGAAGTGTGGCAAGGATTTGAGCTATAGAATCATTTAGGGAACAGAAAAGAAAAATGATAAGTCAATCCTTTCTCTCAGGTATCATGAATGTAATAGAATCTTACATAATGAATCACATTGCAAGGTCTTTTCCTTGCTTCGCTATATTTCAATTTGTGGTTCTGAAAGTACAATATTTGTGACTGAGAAATATTCTTTATATTAATTCATATTATTCTACTCAAACATTTATGTATATTTTGGTCTAACTTTAATATGCAGGAGGCCCAATGCTAATTCTTTACATTGGCAATTTGCTAGACATTGGGTGCTAAAATTGTGAATGGTTTTATATTTATAAAAATAATTAACATTTAATTAAATTTTTAATTATTATTTCATTTTATTTTAATTCCAGGGTAGCTGGCATACAGCGTTATGTTAGTTTCAAGTATACAATATAGTGATTTAACAGTTCCATGTATTACTCAGTGCTCATCAAGATAAGTGTACTCTTAATCCCCTTCACCTGTTTCTCCAGACATGGACACATATGATAATAAATATATAGCAATCTTTGATATTTTACCAACTTTAGTCATATAAAAACCTAGTGTTACATGAGTTTTTCAATTTTATCTTTGTGAAGGCATAGTTAGTAAGGTAGGGGTATGGAACATAATGTATTTAACAGTTTGTTAAATGGATGAAAAAATTTCAAATACTTAGACATATAGTATATGAGCCTCTGAATATAATAATTATTAAAAGAAGGCCTGAAGATAACAAATTCAATAAACAGAATTAATACATAAGAAGAAAGATTCTATAGGGCAAACAAACACAAATGAATAATGAAAGGAGTATAATTAACATTCTCAGAGAAATTTGAGAGGACACCACATCCATAACACAAGAGTGGCTGCTATGAAAAAAATATATTCACGGTCTTGGAAATTACAGCTATGATCATCAGGATTAAAAAATACTAAGTGGACTCACAATGCCATGGCTCTTCAAAGTCTTGTTTTCATTGAAATGATATATAGCCTCTTGCTTCTTCAATTCTCTAATACCATTTATCTAATTCTTATTACATTAAACTCATGATATTATAGGACTCCTACTATTGCCCATGATTATTGGCTTCCAGTTACTCTCTCAAAACTTATTTATATGCTTTATTTAGAATGACCACAAATATCAAGTCTCGACCAGAATATGCAGGAAATGTGACTGATAATTTAATATCTGGCCATATTAAATTTACCATTTGGAACTTTATAGTAAAAATATAGAACAGCTCACCTTACAACAATTTCCTCTCATGAACTTTCTGGGCCACAATCATTGTATTCCAAGAATATATTTCTTGTTTTTCACAAATTGCTATTAGCAAGGAGGATAGGCAAGGGCTCTATGGGTGGGTTGAGAAAAAAGTTTCCATTCACACAAATAATTTCTGTCCCTTATCTGTTTAGTTCTTAAGACTGACCTAGGAGAACACAACATAACCATAGCAACTAGAGGCAATAGAAAGTATCAATTGGAAGGGCTCATGGACATTACCAAAAAAATGGCCTTGATAATTTGTGGTGATAGGCATAACTACTTCTGGAGAACTGCTTTGTACATAGTGTGCAAGTTGTGAAAGGGGTAGGGTGACAATGTTGAATGCCAGTGTGGGGCAGATTAAGGATAGCTATTATCACTTCTGTCTTAGGTGACATAGATAGGAGGCAGCACTGTGGTCAGAACATGCACTGGTGAGAGTTGATGCATGAGCCCAGAGATGTGGCTCATCCCAAGGATCAGTAAAGAAATGTTGATAACCCAGAGCCCTAAATTTGTCCTGTGTCCAATACGAGTATTAGATCAAATCAGCATGTCAACACCATTCTGGTGGTATAGCTTTACACAGAACTGTGAACTAGAAATGATCCACCCTTCAGATTACCTTTCTAGAACAGAAGCACAGATACAGGGCTCTAGGATGACCTCACAGTCATCTGCTTGATCCCACAGATGACATAAATGTTTGACCATCATCTCAATGGATAAAAACAGAACTGGGACCCAAAAAGGTCCAGCTTGTGTTTTAGGGTGCTTTGCCTAAATAGTTCTTCCAGTCCCAGACAGTCCCAGACAGTCCCAGACACTGGAGGCATACTTAGAAAAAATTGTAGTAGGCATATCTGGCGCCTGGAACCCACATGGGACAATTCCATTCTTGGGTAACCTAGAAGTTGTCAGGGAAGTTATGACAATATGTGGAGATTCAGAGACACAGAGCCCAGGACAAGGGACCCAGTTGCTTGGTCTAAGTGTGGTATTGCTCAGGCCAGTCTTAAAATCTTTCTATTACTTACACAGACCGTGGACATTTAAAGTTCCAAACTCATGATTTATTATTTTCTTTCTTTAAATTCTTCTGAAGAAACCAAGTTGACTTTTGTTGTTAATATCTATAGCAGTCACAGAAGCAGAGCTGCTTATGAGTATTATAGGAATAATTTATTTATTATAGAATTAAACCTCACAGAAGTCAGCTAGGGAAATGATGGTCTCAAATGGGGATTAGAAGGAGCAGAGAAACACTCACTGACTAGTACTCCTGAAACACTGGCATAAGTAGACAAATAAGAACTTTTGGGGAAAAGGTGATCAGCTATATATGTTCAGCAACCACAATGAAACCATGGAGGGGAGCAATGAAGCAGTCCATGAGAACTTGTTATCTCTGGGTAGCCACAGCCTCTGTGGGTCTGTGTCCAAGCATGGGAGTATGAGCTACAAATCAAGAAGACTAGCTGGACACAGGGTGGAGAGGGAGAATAAGTTGGGACTCAGGCACTCATGAGGCTGCACTATATCATATTTGGTCCTAGTGGTTTTCTGAGAGTAATGGTGCTGCTTCATTTTTGCCTTCAAAATGTAGTGAAACTTCCTCTGCAACCAACTCCAATGCACAGCAATAGAGGAAGAATATTTTGGGAAGTGCAGTGCCTGGCTGAATGAAGTCAACATAGCACACTCCTCCATACTTGATTTAGTCCTAAGCAATGTTTTTATGGTATTTTCTCTATTTTGTGTAGACGGTCTCATTTGCTGGCTCTTTCTGGAGACCTCTGACAACTTTAAGCTCATATCTTACACTTCCATGGGAAAAGAAAGAGTTGATCTCCTTAAGAAATCAGAGGGGGAGATGAACCATGAGAGACTATGGACTCTGAGAAATAAACTGAGGGTTCTAGAGGGGAGAGAGGTGGGTGGATGGGTTAGCCTGGTGATGGTATTAAAGAGGGCATGTATGGAATGGAGCACTGGGTGTTATACGCAAACAATGAATCATGGAACACTGCATCAAAAACTAATGATGTAATATATGGGGATTAACATAACAATAAAAAAAATTAAAAAAAAAAACTAATGATGTAATGTATGGTGATTAACAACATAATAAAATAAAATTAAAAAAAAGAATTTAGTGACAATAAAGATGTACCTCCCCCCCTCCCCATAAAAAAGGAAACCTCAAGAAAACTGTCATTACATCTTCTTGGCTCTGATTGGTTTGAAAATCTATCTCTGAACCAGTCACTGTGTCTGTGATGACCTAAGGTAATCACTACTCACTACTGAAGCTGGCAATGAGGTCAGTCCGACCAAACATCAGGACTACCACTACGCATGCGCAGACAGCTCTATGTTGTCTGTATGAATGCTGCCCTCCCCAACACCGCTGAGAGAGTAGGAGAAGTGGTACTGGGTTTATTGCCCCAACTGGAGAAAAATTTTCAGTGCTTATGACAGATGTGTCTTCATATTCAGAGGATAAACTTAGCGTGCATGATTAATGTAAATAAGCAAAGCATATATGGATATATACAGATGAAATTTGGGGTTTCAATAATAGAAATAAAACATTTAAAACTTCCACAGAAGAAAAAACAAGTTATGTACATGGAGAGAATGATTAAGTTGTCATCAGAAGTTCAAATAACTATACTGAATGCTAGGAAACAACAGAGAACAATCTTTACGATTCTGAGAATTTTAAACACACTTCCAAACAAAAATTCAAGTCTGCAGACAATATAAAGGTATTTATGAATATGCAAAGGCTGAGAAAATCATCACCATCATCCTGCCTAGAAACAATGACTCTAGGACATACTCCTGCAAAATGAAATAAATTTAAGAAATAAGACCTGGGATAAATGAAATAGTACTGGTAAGAGAAATTAGTTAAAATAAGTCATTATTGATACAAAACGTAAACATTATTTTTATACCAATGCATACCAAAACCTCAGAACTTATGTTAGGCAAGATGTAGAAAACAGATGGATTGTTGGGGCTGTGCTGTTTGATGAAAAGTGGATGTGCTCAGATGAACAACTTCATTTAATACCATCAACGGATCTATGATACACACATTATTATCCCCATATATAAATGAGGAAATTGAAGCTAACAAGGAATAAGTAACATGCATAAAATTAATATCTTATAAGTGGCAATACAGATATTAGAATTTTATGAATCGGCTACATGAGGGCCGCATTCTGCCTTTAATAAAATAATAAAGTGAAAAAACAGTGGATGTGCTAATGTCAGTGTAATCTGATAAAATAAAATGGTAGAGACATCTGATCTAGAGTAGGTATTGACTATTTTTCAGCTACAATTTCTATAGATTCATCCATTTTCCCTATAAAAGCAATGGCCAAAATGAAATCCTTTAATTGAGCTATATTATGCAGTGGTTACCCACTTACTGGTTAAAAGATTATGCTAGCTGAGGAGTTGTAGAGTGAATATGTTCACAAGGGAGCTCTATAGTTTACTATTAGTACTTTATTCCTTAGTTTACAATAGAAAAGTGTACAGTCGAGTTGGAAAATATCCTATGTATACACAAAATGAGAAATAAAAACATAAGACCAGGCATGAAAATGGTTAAAAGTATTATCAAGTATGTTACAGAGATAGGCACTTGCAATTTTAAGTTACAGCTTTCCTTTTATTCTCCATATTAACATTCATGATTTGTGACTCTTAGCAAAGTGTGGACTTTAAAAGTGTTATCAGGACTGGAGTAGAACAGATATTATTCACTTCACTCCCCTCTTGCCCTCTGCATCTAAAATGGACAGCACTGACTTGTTTCTGTATTAGTAAGTTTCACATCTTTTGTCTTCATTAGGTCACAATAACTTTCTAGTTGTCTCAAACAAGGTCTTTGCCATGTTATATTGCAGCTTCAGTGAAGGCATGGAAAGTTTTCTGTCTAATTTAAGAACATGTATTTTATGTTTGTAGTGTTCCCTATGGTATGTTCAATAAAACTAACTAATCAGCCATCTACTAGAAAGAAAGAAAGAAAGAAAGAAAGAAAGAAAGAAAGAAAGAAAGAAAGAAAGAAAG
>NW_027397063.1:80366650-80420814 GCF_003265705.2 Callorhinus ursinus | reverse complement strand
AAGGAAGGAAGGAAGGAAGGAAGGAAGGAAGGAAGGAAGGAAGGAAGAAAGAAGGAAAGAAAGAGAAGAAAGAAAGAAAAAAGAAAAGAAAGAAAACACATACAGACAAAGGACTATTCATTTGTACAAATTTCTTCTATATAAATCTTTTTCATGGAGGCAGAAAGAAGAATAATAAGTAAATAGCTGAAATCTCTGTAAATATTTATTGTTACATCTGTATTTTGGGGGATAGTAAGTAGGTGACATTCTTTATTCTATTGAAAAATTACTACAGTTGCAACTCTTTTTAATGAAATATTTTTTGAAATATGACATAATTCATAGCTGATTCATTCCACATTGAGTAAAGCATATTTCATCTGTTCTTTGTTA
Source organism: Callorhinus ursinus (assembly GCF_003265705.2). Classification (NCBI taxonomy): domain Eukaryota; kingdom Metazoa; phylum Chordata; class Mammalia; order Carnivora; family Otariidae; genus Callorhinus; species Callorhinus ursinus. The sequence continues at coordinate 80,420,439 of NW_027397063.1, read as the reverse complement.
TGAGAAGATGTAAGTGGATTTTTAATATTCTGTATACAAAAATGCATGCAATGCCATGGTCACCACACTCTTTTGCTCAGATTATATATATAATTCTTAAAGATTTATTTATTTATTTTGAGAGAGAGAGAGAGTACATGAGAGGGGGGAGGGTTAGAGGGAGAAGCAGGCTCCTCGCTGAGCAGGGAGCCCGATGTGGGACTCGATCCCGGGACTCCAGGATCATGACCTGAGCCAAAGGCAGTCGCTTAACCAACTGAGCCACCCAGGCGCCCTTGCTCAGATTATATTAAAACAAATTTATTTGTCGGATTATATCACAAGTCACTTAGCATAAAAATGAAATAGTGTTATTATTTTATACAGATCACACTAACATAAATTAACTTTAACAAACATCCCTAGTTTTTACTTTACAATCTGGAAATATTGGCATTATACAGTACCATATTAAAGAATTTGGTGAGCTCCTCAAAATAAGATTTAAACACCAGATTTAAAATTAAGGAGAGAGGGGAATCCAAACATCCATCTCCCTGAGGAATAGCAAACTGGTGGAGAGCTGGGAAGATTTCTGATTTTCTCGGAACCACAAAGCAGCTAGCAGATGTATTTTGTGCTGAGACAAGTTTCAACAACAACAAAAAAGTATTCATAAGTTTGGGTGCCTCTCTGTTATCTATTGCTGTGTAACAAACCAACATGTCACTTTGTGGCTTAAAGCAATGATTTATTATTTCTCATAAGCCTGCGGGTTGAATGGTGCTCAGCTGGGTGGTTCTCATGATGATCTCTCTTGATGTGCCTCCTCACCTGAAGCCATCTGGGAGCTTGGCAGGGCTGGAGGATCTAACACAGCCTCATTCAATATCCGGAGGCTTGCTGCTGGCTATTGGCTGGCCATCTTTCCACAAGGTCTCATCATTTGAGAGTCTAGTCCAGCCACAGCGAAGGAAGCTTCCAAGTAGGGCAAAGAAGGAAGGTGGAGAATCTCTGGAGGCCTAGAATTTATGTCTCAGACAATATTACCTGCCATGTTCTATTCATTAAAACAAGTTTCAAGTTCAATCCAGATTGAAGGGGTGGGTAAATAGACTCTAGGTTTTGATGGAAGGAACTACAAAATATTGTGGCAATTGTGTTTTCATCCAATCCACAGTGTCTCACTCTCCCTGTTTCTCTCTTTTGGTCTCTTTCTCTTCCACTGCTATTAATATGTTAACAAACAGAAGGCTGGCTCTAGTCTAATGCAGGTTTTAGCCAACGTTTTGCATAAAGTTAAATAGTAAATATTTCAGATTTTAAGGAGCCTTATATTCTCTGTCACAACTATTCAACTCTACTGTTGTAGCTTGATAGTAGTCATAGACAATACATAAAATAATTGGTTGATTTTGTTACAGTAAAGTGTGATTTACTGAAACAGTGACTGGATTTGGCCCATAGGTAGTTTGTTGAACCCTGGTGTTACTGGTTGAATTTTATTCTCTCTCGCCTGCTTCCAAAGAAGTCTTAAACTTCAGTACCCCAGAATGTGAAGTACTAATTAGAAATAGGGTAGGCTCCTAATTCAATATGATTGGTGCCCTTACAAGAAAATGGTTGTATAAAGGTAGGGATATGGGAGAGCACCATTTGATGATGAAGGCAGAACTTGGTGTTATGTAGATAAGCTAGAGGTTGCTAACAAACCACCAAGAGCTAGGAAGAGTCAAGGAAGGATTCCCCTACAGATGTCAAACGAGCATAGCCTTTGCGGACACTTTGATTCAGACTTCTAGTCTCAGAACTAAGTGGAAAAAAAAAAAAAGAACTTAAGTGAAAATAAATTTCTGTTGTATTAGTCCACCTAGTTTGTGGCACTTTGCTTTGGCAGCTTAAATATACCTGGTCTTGTGTGTAATCTTGATGGATTGCAAATTTTTTTTCTCTACATCTTTTCTCTTTCTATTTTATCTCCTGGTTGCTTATGAATCCTAGGCAAAAGCCGCCCTCCTGAAAATGGAATGAATCAAAAGCTTTGCAACTTTCCTTCCCTGACATCAAAATTGACAGTCTGTGTCAGACCTTGATCCAATGTGATCAAATTACTCCTATTAAGGAGTTCGTAAATAGTATTCAATAGGATATTCTGTTCTTCCTACCTAATGCTTACATTTCAATAGAAATCTTGAATGCATTTATTTTAAAATTTTCTTAAGCTATTTAATTTTTAATAGCAGTATAGTTTTTTGTGGGTTTGTTGTTTGTTTGTTTGTTTGTTTGTTTGTTTGTTTTTTAATCCATAACAAAATTTTGTCTGTGGTCTCAATGCATAAAAAGTAAGCTAGGTGGGATTGAAGCTGGTATGGGAAGCCTGGAGTTTTACTTCCTAACTCTCCTCCTTACATGTGTCTTCTCATCTCTTGAAGACTCATCAATGAATACCAGAACCTTAGAGAACAGAGTTGAAAACAAGTCTTGTAAAAGGAGAATTGTTGTGGAGAGTTTAGGCAAAGGGGAGAAGACTCAGAGAGAACAGGCCTATTCCAGGTCCTCAGGTTTCATCAGATAGACACATGTTTATCAGAGTCAAGCATGAAAGATGGAAACACCTGACCAGGTGGTCTACTGAATGTATAAAAGTATACCAGGTTAAATAAGAAAGGTGAAAGGTGTTTTTGTGTTTTTTTTTTTTATAATTGACTAGATGTCATATATATCCATCCTTTTCTCTAATGAGAGATGCTAATTTTGACAATGGCTGCCCATATGCCAAAAGAAAGAATTGGAAAGTCTCTCCAGTGGTGGGCATGTTCTCGGCAGTAGCGGTACTGTAAGGTTCATGGTTGCAAACCTAATTCATTGTTTCAACTGCTGGCAATATGTTCTCTCATCATTTTTTTTTTTAATGTAGACATGCTATTTTTAATCAAGGTTCTAGAGAATGCCATAAAGCCATGAGTATTATGCATTTAGAATTTTAAAAAATCATTCTTCTTAATTATATTAGAGCAAATTCAGCCAGATAAGCTACTAGTAATGATGTCACACATTTTTTGTCTAAAACAAAGACATTATCTAGCAAACACAAATTTAATTATATAATAGTCTTTGTTATTTGCCTTAAGCAAGGAAGCAAGCAACACAGGTAATTTCATAATAACCTGATATTTTTCTTAAAGTCATTGTATGTTTGCTTTTAGATCGAAGTCATGCCTTATTTCACAAATATCTTTGTTTTCATATAGTTGAGTTACTCCCTATCAACATGACTATGATCTCCTTTTCTCACTCATTTATCTAGCTTATTTCTATATTACTGTCTTGTCTTTTTTTCTTCTTCTTTAATGCTTTATTTTGCACATCTACATACCACTCTTTGAGCAGGAACTAAAGAAACCATGGAAAGTACTGTTAATGTGAGATGAGTTAGGTGTGGATATGCATGTAGACATACAGATGTCTGTAAAATGCTCTCTTTTTAAAGATTTATTTATTTATTTTAGAGAGAGTGAGAGCATGTGCACACACATGTGCGAGTAGGGGGTGGGGCAGAGGGAAAGGGAGAGAGAATCTCAAGGAGACGCCCCACTGAGTGGGAGCCCGACATGGAGCTCCATTCCATGAGTCTGAGATCATAACCCTAGCTGAAATCAAAAATCTGTCTCTCAACTGACTAAGCCACCCAGACACCCCTGTAAAATGCTTTCTAAGGTACAGTAATTGACTAAAACCAGCTGTTTTAAGAGGAATAATTGCACAGGAGGGCAAGTGAAGAAGGAAGGCATAGATAAATTCAATTTGCAGTTAAAAAAAGCAAGTCAAATATTCTAAAAATTAGATTTTATTGAAGTCATTCTAGGGATGTCTACTAAAAGTGCAAAAAAATTATGTTTGTTTAGATATACAATAACATGTAAATTCCTCTCTGTTATAATAGTCTGATTTTTCTATTTCTTATGTGAACTCTCCTTTTTCAAGAAAATTAGAAAAATCCCACAAAGTCTTGCACTAGCTGTTAGCTCATTGCTCTCAACATTGCAAGCATTCCTGGCTCTCCACCCACCATGCTCTCAGGACTCACTGCCTCATATTTATCCCTATAGAAGTAAGATTACTATTGCTCAGGATTCTGAGAGAAATCAACATATGCATTTCTTGAAATTCAGGATATGGAACCATAGGGATATGTGTGTTTCCTATATTGATTATCACAGCATAGTATTGTTTTTAGATATTAGGTCCATATTCAATCATCCTAATATATTTTGAAAAATAACTTGAAATTATTTTACAACAATATTGTACATGAGACTCCCCCTACTCTGTCTCTCAAACTGAGGAATTCACAAATGATTGTAAACAGTTTTATTTGGGACTGGAGAATGCAACTCTGAGGTGGTACGTGTTATTTGTTCTCTTTTGTACCTATATTTTCTACAATAACATAATTGCTTACAATCAAATTTTTATAAAATATTGACAGGCAATGTATGCCATTATTGTCATTGCCATTCATAAATCTTATAGCATTCTCTATTATATAATGCTAAATGGAACGGAAATACTATGTTTACATTGTTAAATCACAGCAAAACATTTGCAAATAGTCCTAAACCCATTGCACTTACCTGTCTTCACTTAAAGTATGAACATGACATGTATTATTTATTGCTTTAAATTTAAGAATTACACATTCTCTGGAACATACAAAAATCAAATTGAGTTGAAATTGACTTTTTATACCTTCCTAGAACTAACAGCTGTAAAGAAGACCATAATCAAAACTAATTTGCAACATTGTGGCTCTTTGATGCTATAAATGCATGAAATACATTTAAAAAGCTAATTGAATTTTTAAAGACCTCTTGTAAGCCTCAGATCAGGTATTTTTCATATCAAATAAATAGTGAGCGTCTAAGATAGAAAAGGAATTCAGGATGAAACCTAGTCATGAAAATCTTACAGCTTTAAAGAGCACATTTATTTTAAGGAAGAAAAGAAAAGATTTTTGAAACACGGTTAATTAGAATGTGTACTAATCCCATCAAAAAGTGTACTAAAAGGTTTCAAAGTAAAAATATTCACTCCTGGAACTCTAGAAGTGGGAGTATGAAGGAATGTGTACTTTATACAGATCATCCTAACGTTATCCTCTTGAGTCTGCACTGACAGTTATTTATCTTCTTAAATTCCCCTAAGTGACTTTCTTTCTAGAAGTATGGCAAACTTGATATCCTTTGTCCCATTGAAAATCATCTACAAGCCTGGATTAAAAAAAAATACAAAACTTTCACTAAATCATCAGAAATGAATCCTCTGGAGCTATAAAACGAAGAGGAGGAAAGCCTGCTCTCTGTATAGCTTTGTGTACTGCTACTGGCCTTGGAAATTTGGTTGTGGGAAACAGAACGCCACAACAACCACTGGTGCATGTTCGCTCAGACTCCGAGATCTCTGAGAAAACTGGAGATTGCAGGGTTAAAAATAACCGGAAAGGATCAGAGTGAAATGCCCTTGGGACGCATTCTAAAGTACGCAGCAGAAGATGTTTTGTAGATAGGAAGCCAGCTGTAAACAGCACACTGGGCACTCCCCTCTCTGTTCCTTTATTCTATTTTAAAGATTCCTACATGCTTGACTAATCCTGTATACATGGAGGAATGTGCCTTACTACGCCCCTGCTGTAAATCATTATAGATCTATATCGCAGTAGAAGGTATATAAGAGTATGGAAAATAAACCTCGGCACCTCGGGCTGTTTGCTCGGGGTCCCCTGTGCCTCGCTATACTGTTGTCTCTTTTTCTCAGTTCCTTCACCGTCCCAGGTCCCCGACTCTCAGAGGTCGACATTTGGTGACCTTCAAATTCAGTTTTGATGGTTAATGCAAGGTTGTGAGAAGCAAGAGAAAAAAATCCTGCGTTCAATATGAAGATAAAGTACAAACAGGAGATCCAAAATTGGGACCTAAAAGAGCTATAGTTTCAGTAAAAGAATGAACTAGAATGAAAGCCAGTCTGAAGAAGAGGAAAGCCAAAACTATGGAGAGAAATAAGATATTGACTATTCAACTTCCAAACAGGTGGAGCAAATAAAATCTCAATAGAAAAGAAAGAAAATAGATGGACCTGGAGGGTTTTATGCTAAGTGAAATGTCAGACAAAAAACCACAAATACCGCATGATTTCTCCTATATGTAGAATCTAAAAACAAAAGAGACAAAACAAAACAGAAACAGACTCACAGATACAGAAAACAAATTGTTGGTTACCGGAACGGTAAGAGGCGGGGGTTGGGTGGAAAGTAAGGGCAAGGCAGGGATTAATTAATGTTGGGCAAAGATTAAGACCTGCAAAACTCCAGCGGTGCCTGGGGTGGTACAGTGGATTAAAAGACTGACTCTTGGTTTTGGTTCAGGTCATGATCTCAGAGTCCTGAGATCAAGCCTCTTGTCCAGCTCCACGCTGAGCGTGGAGTCTGGTTGGGATTCTCTCTTCCTCTCCCTCTGCTCCTCCCACTTGTGCGCTCTTTGCCTCTCTCTCTCTCTCTCTCTCAAATAAATAAATAAATCTTAAAAATAAGACCTGCAAAATTCCAGTTATAAAATAAATAAGTCATAGGAAGGTAATGTACAACACGAGGAATATAGTCAGTGATACTGTAATAACTTTGCATGGCGATGGATGGTAACTGGACTTATCATGGGGATCATTTTGAAATGTATAAAAAAATCAAATCACTATGATGTATACCTGAGACTAATACAATATTCTATATCAATTATACTTTAATAAAATCAATCAATAAAAGAAAAGCAGAAAACAAATTACAGAAAAAGTTAAACAAGTAGAAAGCCTAAAATTTGATGATAGGAGTAAATCCATATATACTAGAAATCACAATATATATAAAGATATTAAAACTGGCAGTAGAAATGAAAATTGTCAGAAATGATTTAAAAGATTATTATATACTATTTATGTGTGTGATACTTAACTCATAAGAAAAAAAGGATAAAAGACATGAATGGAAAAATCATACAAGATAAAACTAATGAAATGAAACTTGGTATAGCCATATTAATATCAGGTAAAATAGAATTTGTGCTAAAACATAAGGAATTAAGAATATAATTATATAATGATAGAAACTTTAGATCATTATAAGATATAATCATCTAAACTTAAATGAACTTTTTATAGCCTAAGTAAAATTTAAAAAATGTACAAGGAAAAAAATTGAGAACTCTACCATCAAGTTAACAGATTAATGGAGATATATATAAATCTCCTGGGTGTGTGTATATGTATGTGTGTGTGTGTATAAATATATATATATATATATATACATATATATATAATTATATTATCTATATAAAATGGTACATATATATTATACCCATGCATTTACAAATGCACATATGATATGTGATGTACGTGGTCACATCATATATACTATATACTATATAATTGTGTGTATTATATATACAACTATATTTATTTATAAATATATTTATATATACAAATATATTTATAAAATGTTTCATTAAATTTTTAAAAGTTTTGGTATATACAAATATGCTTTGATCAGAGTGCAAATAGGTTAAAAATGAATACCAGGGAAAGAAAAAAGAAAAGAAAAGAAAAATATGAAAAAAAATGAATACCAGGGAAAAGAAAAAAGAAAAGAAAAAGGCATTCATTCATGGGAAAAAATACCTCTAGGTAATTTATGAGTCAAAGAAGAAATCATAATTAAGATTAGAAAAACATTTAGAAAGGTGCCATAAAGAAATTGTTACCCTGAAAAGTGCCTGATTTATGCCTTCAACTGTTGTTTCTTCCAGCTTCATTTCACACAATAATCAATTCTTCCAGGCTGCAGTGTTGTTAGAGAATTCCACCAAACCCTACCTGCCCTCTGTTTTCTCTACCATTTTCTCAAACATACTTTGAGAAGCCATGACAAAAAAAAGTACACACACACAAACCACACACAGAATGCACTCTAATAGAGGGATATGTCATATTTTGCATATTACATTGTTAAGGTATATTATATATATTTTAGTTTAGGGATTATATGTTACATGTCATGTATTATATGATTATATATTATAAATTATATGGCATATAATATATTACACACAAGATATATGTGTATATAATATGTTTGTTATATGTCATGTTATATATTATACCATGTGTATGTATCATATATCATATATTACATATTTTTCTAGAAAATTTTGAGACAGTAGCATTTTAATAACAAGAGCTGTCATGTGGCATTAAATAAAGTATGTGTGCTATTCCTAGAAGCAGTTTTCTTACCTCAACTGTTACAGTAGTAACTATGCTTTCAGGGATAATTCACAATCATGGTCATTATCTCTCTTTCACTGTGTCTTCTGTCTTCTGCAGAAGATTTAAGATTGCTTATAAAAGTAAGTGCAGTACTAAAGGATAAGCTAAATAAATAAGGGATCTGAGTAAGGAATGGAACCTAGGTAAGCCAAGGGCAAACCGAATGTGCAGAAGTGTTTTCATAATGCTTAACATGTTTGCTAGAGTTTGACCACAGATTCTTGCCTTTGCTTCTATGTTGCAAAGGCAAACAGACCAGTGCTCATAAAACAGAAACAAACCTACTCTGGGGAAGCACAGGTTTTTCCTGATTTTGAGAATAGAAAAAAAAAAAAGTTTAATAATGCTATTGCAACATGCTCAAAGCACATCAAATTATATTCACAATTCAGTCTAATGGAGTAGCTAATGATTGTGTGTGTGTGTGTGTGTGTGTGTGTGTGTGTGTGTGTAGCTTACTGGAGAGGATAGGGTGTAAGAACAGTTCTCACAGAATCATGGATATTCGTAACAGAGAAATCCCAGAAAGCCTATTGCTGTACGCCTAGGCTGGGTGTTCCGTGGGGCATCTCTTCATACAGTGTAATGCATGATAAAATGCAGGAGGAAAATATTATCTACATAGATGTTTTAAAAATCCAAATTTAGGTAAATGTTTTAGTTTACTAATATATAGGATAAAGATTATCAGCTACACCCTCATGCTAATCATACTTTGTATGGTGACATGTGAAGAAGTAAAACCAGTTAACTATATCTCATTGCAGTTTAGATTGAACACATCCTAAACATTTGGGGAAAATATTAAATAGCTTAAACCAAGGGAGCTTAATAAGCTTGGGAAAAATAGTAAAAGAGTAAATACAATGATTGCATATTTAGTAACCCCTGATATCATAAACTGTGTGTTATTATTTATCCAACATAATGAGTGAAGCCTGTGCCAGCTTCTTGGAAGATTCTTAAAAAGTAACAGTGAACACCTTCCTCATTAATCTCTTACCCAAAATGATTCATTCTACAAATACCTTGGATCCCTGGAGAGCTTTCTGTGTTTTCATGGTACAACTTCTAGCTTCCATCTTACTTCCCATTCCATATTTCCTTTTATGTCCCTCTCATTTTTTGTGAAGCGATGTTCCGCCTTGGATGACACACTTGGTTATGTGTCATGTCAAAACACTGGCTTCTGGGCATGGAGACACTGCCATAGTTTGAACCGGCAACATCACTTACCACTAAAAAAACATACAGCTGAAGTGGTGAAGGGTTTACACCTTACGAAGAGAGACTTAGTATGACAACACGTATTCCCAAATGAACCCTTCAGCAGACTGCAGTGAATGCCAGATGATCTGGACTTTCTATATACATTACAATATATTGTAATTGTTTTCGGCAGCTTTCATAGTAAATTTAATTAAGTAATTATCTAATACTTGCCCCCACCAATATCTGTCTTACTTATCATCAGATTGAAGTAGTACATAATAGGGACTTATAAAATTTTTGTTGAATGAATAAATTGATTACTTAATAAAATTTGCCATTCTCTGTAACACCTTCAATCTATCAATATCCCTTTAGAATTTTGGCTCCTAGTATTTAATACAATAGTACAAATATTTGGTGATTCAACAAGTCTACATGTTTTCTATGCCAAGTTTAGTCCCAATGGTTGACTTATAGATTTGTTGTTCCTTCAATAAAGGAAGAAAATTTGTTACTAAAAAAAAAAATTACAGGTATTTACATAGTATAGAGATAATGTACCCTACCTTGAACATGCAGTCAACCAAAATCAATAATTTTCTTTTCTTATTATAAACTTTTGAGTCATATTTTTCTCCTTAGATCTTAATGAATTTTTTCAATTGTAAATTATTATTTTTATTATGATAGTTTAAATATATCTTAAAATTTTTCTAGCTTTATGAAAATATTTTTTGTTTTTTTATTTTTAATATTGTAAGTTTTGATTTATTTGGAATCTAGTATTGTCATCCAAAATATAAACTATCTTTCTCAGCTTTGTGACATTTGAAATACCTGCTATCACGGTCATTATCCACATCAAAAATATGTGTTGAACAGGCCAGAACCGAGGGCAGATTCTACCATGAGTAGTAAAAATCACTTTCCAGTTAACCATCTGTCTATTATTCAGCACTACTTGAATACAGGAATCAGAAATTATAAATTTACCTAATGGCATGCTCATTCCATCCACATTCACTCATGTTATTCATAAGCATGTCAGGAGATAATTTATCTAGAATTATCTAGAAACTATATTTCTAGATTCCAAAATCAGAATCTTTTTTTTTTTCCCTCATTAAACTTTTATTTTAATGGGTCTCAAAATTCTGTGACAGATTTTTGGTCAAGCTGTTTCCATTAAAAAGTACTGATTTTAAAACTAATAAAACTGCCACATACACACACACACACACACAAAACAAATGGTCCACAAAACATTCTCCTTTCCTTCTGAAGGTTTTATGATGCACTGTTATCATTAACCAGTCTCTTACTATTAAACTTAAATGGCCAATTGACACAAACAGTTCTGAGACCGTTCTTCCACCACTGATGAAGACTGGGGTGGCAGGTATTGGGGATACTATTCATTTAACCTTCTGAGCTTTCTGGGCAGACTCGGTGACCTTGCCAGCTCCAGCTGCCATCTTGTCCACTGCTTTGATGGCACCCACAGCAACCGTCTGTCTCATGTCACGAACAGCAAAACGGCCCAGAGGAGGAGAGTCAGAGAAGCTCTCAACACACATAGGCTTGCCAGGAACCATATCAACAATGGCAAAATCAGAATCTTAAAGACTAGTTACTAAAGTTAAGTAAGAGAGTGCTGCATGATTCAATTGCTGAGAAATTTTAGACAAATAACTTGATAAACTACTGATGACGATGGTGTGAAGAGCATCATCTTGTAGGAACATACCAAATCAATAATTATTAGAGATGATAGTATTTACTATTAAAGCAGTAAAATCTGTATAGTATAATAAATATATTTCTACTTACGTTCGCATAGTACCTTATAAACATTTTTCTCAGCAAACATTTTCTCTCATATATCCCCATCTATTTTATTATAAAAATAATTTCTTAAGTAAAAGGAATTGTGTTTGGTTGACAATACACTGACCATAAACAGAAGTATATTTTCTTTATATTTTTAAGACATGTACTTGGAGTAAACCTTGTGATCCTGCTATATTAAAAATTCTTTCTTTATTAAAGAGCTTCAGTGACTGAAGAGTATGTGTGTATGTGTGTATGTGTGTGTGTGTGTGTGTGTGTGTGTGTGTTTAAAAGCACTCCAATTTTTTCCTCTTCCTGATTTTGTAGTCAAAATTGCATTTTTTAAAAGTTTTTCAAACCATTGACTCATATTCTTGGAATCTTATTCTTGGAATTATAAAAATTTTCTTCTTAATGCCTATCTTTCTCCTGTCCAGAGCACATGACTGATTTTTTTCCAGAGGGCAACTAGAAACAATGTTCTATAGTTAAATGCAACAATTTCACTTATTCTCACCTATTCTTTATTACACCACTGAATATCTCTTCTAGGGTGGTTAAATGTATCTTTTAGTTGGTTTCAGCAACAAACAAACCGGGTTGCAAGCCCATCAGCCTATGCCAGAAGGGAAGATATTGGTGGAATCAATTTGTCTGGATGAATGCTCTGTTTTCAAAGCTTATATTTCAGATACTCATAAAATTACCATTTCTTCCTCCCCCCCCGCTTTTTCTCCCCCTGCCCCAGTTCTCATTTAGATCTTAATGCTATTTTGCTTTCAGTTAAAGAAAGTTCATTGTTCATAAACCTCTTACATGTTGGACAAATCGTTATACTGTGGTGAATGGATAAAGCTTTTTTTTTTTTTAAGATTTTTATTTATTTATTTAACAGAGATAGAGAGAGAACACAAGTAGGTAGAGCAGCAGACAGAGGGAGAGGGAGAAGCAGGCTTCCTGCTGAGCAGGGAGCCCGATGCGGGGCTCGATCCCAAGACCCTGGGATCATGACCTGAGCTGAAGGCAGCCGCTTGACTGACAGAGCCACCCAGGTGCCCCATGAATGGATAAAGCTTAAGCTTAAGTAAATAGTCTATCTTTGGCATGCTTTGGGTCTCATTTAAATAGAAGAGGATAACCCAATTAAGTCTCTATCCTTTTCAAGTTCCCAAACTCTCAGGGCTGAAGTTTATACATCAGTTCATTTGGTAGTATATTTCCTTATGCTACATGTATATTAGATATCAGAAAATGCCGGAAACTCTTATGATGTGTAGTAACTAATTAAAATAATAAAAGTAACAACCAAATATCTTAGGTTTCAGTGATGAAGGCAGAAATGGTAATCAAGATAGATTAATGAGATGAATGATCATTCTCCTATGGAAAAGGATGAATTTTCATTTCTAACAAGTGAAGAGAATATGCCTACTGAGAACATAAATAAGAAAAATCAAATATCCAAAATTGAATATGAGGATTATTTGTTTTTATCAGATAATAAACTAGAGCTTGGTGATGAGAATAATAATGATTCTATTACTGATGCAAAGAAAATAAAAGTAGAGTTGAAAATAGGCTCATCAAATAAATGGCTTCCATAAATTCTTAAGGAGAAAAATACAAAAATCTAAGGATAAAAGAAATGAGTGGAACCTATAACAATGTCTGGAGAGAAAGATTGATATTTTACAAAGTTTTATTATTATTGACATCAGATAAAGAACTGGTATGATTGAGGAATTCCTTTACAATTTTAGTTCAAATCTCTCATACTAATCTCAAATACAGACCATAGTAATAAATCATGAGAGTTTCCAAAAAGCCTGTTAAATGAACCAGTTGCTAATATTTTATTCTTCAATGCATCTACTAATCTTTATGAAAGATTTATTGGATATATGTCTAATTTACCTAAACCGAGAATTCTTAAATCGAAGAAAGTATTCTAAATTTAGCATACATGTTAAAGTGAACATACGTTATATAAAAAGAAATACAAATTCAAAATATATAATGTATTCATAAATATGAATAAAAACAAATGTCAAATGTGTGCAGAGATAGAAAAGAGAGACTAATTTCCTCCTTTCCTTGAGGAAGATAGGAGAATTGATTTCTATTCACAGCACTGAAATCATGCCATTGTTTCACTCTGTTTATAAACGATAACCAGAGAGGAAAATAAATCAGGCATTCTCCTAAATTTTAAGAAGGTGGACATTAAATCTCAGGAGACAAATAGCTAAGATTTCAAGGCTAATGCTATAATCAGAAAATTGAAGAGTATGGGAAGATAAAAACTAGTCTTTCAAGGCCCAAGTTTAATAGGTTCTGGAATAGCTTCCAGTTCCATTTTGACTCTTGAGTAGTCTATGTCTAGTCTCAAGCAAAAGCTTTTGAGGAGAGACGGGTATTGGGCATGGCATTCAGGGAGTGTGATCCAGTCAGCTGCCCTGCTCCTTTATTAAAAGTAAAGTCCTTATCTTTTTTACCCATTCATCAGTTGATGGACACTTGGGCTCTTTCCATAGTTTGACTATTGTTGATAATGTTGCTATAAGCATCAGCGTGCTGTATATACAATGGAATATTACTCAGTCATCAAAAAGAATGAAATCTTGCTATTTGCAGTGATGTGGATGGAGCTAGAATGTTTTGTGTTAAGTGAACTAAGGCAGTCAGAGAGAGACAAATACCATGTGATTTCACTCATATGTGGAATTTAGGAAACAAAATAGATGTACATGTGGGAAGGGGAAAAAAAAAAGGAGGGAGGGGGAAGCAAACCATAAAAGACTCTTAACAAAGGAGAACAAACTAAGGGTGGATGTAGGGAAGTTGGTTGGGGATGGTCTAGATGGGTGATGGGTATTAAGGAGGGCACTTGTTGTGATGAGCACTGGGTGTTATATGTAAGTGATGAATCACCAAATTTTACTCCTAAAACCAATATTACACTATTTGTTAACTAACTAGAATTTATATAAAATTTAGAAGAAAAAAAACCAAAAAACAAAAAGACAGCAAACAAACAAAAAACAAAGCACGGTCCAAAGTTAATGCATAAATCCTCCCATGGAAGCAGAGCTCCAACTCAGACCTCCCACTAAGGAAGAGATGGTGGTGAGAAAAACAAACAAACTTACTCACACAAAAGGAGAGAAAAGCTACTGTAGCTCTCAAGTTTAATAGCATAGGCCTTTTTTTTTTAAGAAAAAATGGGCAAAAATTTGCTGTCTAGGAAACCTACAGAACAAATGAGAAGGACTGTAATGACCAAAAGAGTAACCACAGGAAAGAGTGAAGACATAGATGAAAGGCCATTCAAAATAAAATATTTAAATTCATGTTGTCAGCAAGATAATGCTTTTAGAAATTAAAATATTCATGAATTGAAAAGTCAAAAATAAGGACTTGGAAGATAAAATTGAGACAATCTCCAGATTATAGATTAAAAATAAAAGAAAAAAAATGGGGCGTCTGGTTGGCTCAGTGAGTAGAGCATGCAACCCTTGTCCTGGATCCCCACATTGGGGGTAGAGTTTACCTTACAAAATAAAAGAAAAGGAACTAAAGATATGAAGAGTAAAAATTCAGTGGCACAGAGGGTAAATCCAGAAGGTCTAACAACTTCTAAAAGATTGTCAAAATAAGATCATAGAGAAAATTGAGATTTAGCTATAGTCAAAGATTTACTGAATGAAAAACTAGGAGAGCTGTGTACAGAAAGACAAGTGTTCAGATTGCATGGGCCCTCCAAATGTCATGCTTTTCTTGGAGCTAGGGAAATAGCTATACATGGAACCGACCATAACCTATGAAAAGTCCTTTTGAAATTTCAGAAAAACCAGTGAAGAAAGTCTCTAAACTATCTGGTGCAGAAAGCAGGCCGCCTCCAAAGACACAAGTACTGATAGAGGCACTCGATTTCTCATCAGCACACTGGTGTCAGGAAAAAATGTGCATTGGAGATTTTAGAGTTCTGAAGTCACGGGAAGATTTCTGGGAATCCAGAGAAAGAGATGCCAGAAGCCAAGGCTGACAGTAAGAGCTCATTTTCCATATCTGGGGATGAAGTAGATAGAAACCAAGTGTTTGTCATAGTGATTTGGTAAATTCTGCCACGTTGTGTCTGGGCTTTGTCTGGGCTAAGTGCATGAAAATTCTCACTGTGCTTTCCTTCAAAAGGTGTTAACAAGCAATGCTTCCAAAACACATCGAAGCCTTTCTTCAGTACATGAGAAGCAAAAAGAATCCTTAGCTGCTAATCAAGGTCCTCCGTGAATTGGCCTCTATTTATCATTTCAAATTGTTAAGTTTTTAAAATACTCAGCTTCCAAAGAGTGTCAGGCTCTAACTCCTCAACATCTTTGTGTATTATGTTCTTTCCTTTCTGCCCCATGACCCCTTCTCATAGTTTAACATTCATTTTAAATGTCATCTTCCCTAAGAAGACCTCTATGATGATGCTGATTTAAGTTAAGTAGTCTCTGTGCTTCCATAGCACATGGTTTATATTTCTAACCCAGGACAAGAGATATTATTTTGGGTCATTTGAGGACAAGCATGTGCCTTGTACATTTCTGCAATTACAGTAATTAGCTAATTTCTTGGTCCCAGGTTTTGAATGAGTGTTTACTTAGTGAATCAATAAGGGAAGGGCTGGTCTATTATTTGGGACTGATGAATAATTGAGAAAATGTGTTAGAAGTAACAGATTCTTGAGCTAGTCTTTATCCAGTTCAGATCTTTCCAGATTCTACAATACTTGGAAGAAGTTTACTTTGGAAGTTAAGAAAATAAACACCCATTAAAAAAAATAATGATTGAATTAATGTTACATGACATTTAACTTCAGCATAACTGTATATGATGAGAAATGGATCCTCTTTTTTGGGATCTGATACCAATATCCTGTTTTCCCTCAACCAGGAACTACTGACAACATTTAGCTGATGTCTCTGTTCCTGGTCTGATTTGGATTCTTCTTCACGTTTGACTGATCCTCTACTACATGAACTGCAATTTTTCTCTTCCACTAGATCAACACTGGTGGTTTCAAAGCCTCTACTTTTTATTTACAGACAATTCTTCTTCTTTAACAACCTAATTGCTTAAAGTTTGCTGTAATTAGTTTGGCTGAAAAAATTAATTGATTTCTACAAAGGTTAGCATCTTCCAATAATGCAAATTTCTGACTAAGAATCTAGGCTCAACTGCATCAATTTGCATCTCTGTATTTTCTGTTTTGTTAAAGAGATCCATTTAGCCCAAATCTCACATTCACAGGACCTCAAATTTAGGCATCTAATTTTATATTTAATACAAACCTTCAAAGTATCTAGTGGATAACAAAATTTCATTGTACTTTGATTTATTTGTGTATATTAAATGCATGACTATATTAAATGTAAGCATTTAAAATACTCCATGAGTTTTATATCCTTTTTTATTATTTCTTTGTTTTTTAAGCTACCACGAATCTCTACGAATTGAGTATGTATATGTTTTCTCAACTGCAGAGAGGCCCTCTATGGTCCTATATTTATGCTTTCTGCCTAACCTGTATGATCTGCTACTTTAAAAGAAAAAAAAGGATGGGGCGCCTGGGTGGCTCAGTCAGTTAAGCCTTAGACTCTTGGTTACGGCTCAAGTTATGCTCTCAAGGTCATGGGATTGAGCCCCGTGTGGGGCTCCATGCTCAGCAAAGACTCTGCTTGGGATTCTCTCTCTCCCTCCTCTGCCCCTCTCCCTGTTCATGCTTTTAAATAAATACATACATACATACATACATACATAAATACATAAATACATAAATCTGTTAAAAATAAACAAAAGAAAAAGAAGGTTATATTCCACCCACTTAAGTGGGAAATATGACTTCCTGTTTGGATTTGACTTGAAAAATTTTGCCTTTGGGGATGTAGTAACACTATCCATTCAAAAAATGAAGTAAGTAAAAGAAAAGCTTCCACCTGTACATCCAATTCCAGTCCAATATTGGGTTCAATCTAGTCTTCCCTTTCCCATATTATATCTTTCTTCTCTGTCAGTACCCTCTATAACAAGGTTGTGACCATACATCCTTTTCCTTGGTAGTGCCACCATACAGACCAAGTTCTTACAGCCCCTAATCCACTTCAAAGGCCAGCCAAGGAGGTGTTTTGGTTTTAAAAATTACTTTGGTAGACTCTCAACTGCTATATTCCCCCAACTCTGGCATACTTACGAATGCCCAATTCTTGCCTTTTAATCAAAGGAATTTATATGAGTATATATTTCTTGAGTTATTTCCTTTTGCCTTAAAACTTCTTAAACAATGGTCTAATTGTTTCTTGCTTTTATTTCTGTTTCTCATTGGATTACTTACAGTTTTCTTTATTCCTGAATTTATTCAATTTCACTAAGATATGTCTTACATTTTATTACTATGTGTATCTTTTTGCCCTTCAAATTAAAGTTTTTAGTTTAGGAAATTTTTCTTCTATATCATTTTTAATATATATTTTATTGTTTCTTTTTTCCGAATGACTTACATTTGAATCCTTACATTTGGTAAGGATTCAATAAGATCTTGTTAAGTAAGTGAATGAATGAATGAATGAATTTGACTAATGTTAATGTTAAAATAGATTTTCATTCTTGGATTTTAAAGGGAAGAGTTGTTTTGTGAAGCAAAATTAGATTTGTTCTGTATAGCTGACCTCAAAATGTAAACTAGGTTGAAAGTGTCAAAACCAGTCAATCCTATTGTAATAGTGCTCTATGGTGACAGATGGTAGCTACACTTGTGGTGAGCATAGCATAATGTATAGAGATGTTGAATCACTACTTTGTACACCTGAAACTAATGAAACATTGTGTGTCAGCTATACTAAAAAAAATGAAATAAAACTTAATGTAAAAGAAGGCTTTCTAAATTTAAGAGTTGCCTATAGACAGAAGTCTGCTTTTTGGATATTGTGAGTTCAAATACAGATGAGTGGTGGAATGGACGTTTTAGTTTAGGCATTGGTTGGCTAATTGGTAGGCTACAGTAGATTGCCCTTAAAGTTTATTCCATCAAAAATCTATGACAAATTATTGAACCTTATTAGTTTATCAGCAGTGCAGATGAGTTTAGGGGCAGGACGAGCAAAGGTCATAATCAATTGCCTGTTAGGGATTTTCCTACCATGCAGAGTATAGTAAATGATTCTGAAAAAAAATTTTTTTTTTGAACCTCAATTGGCCAGCTAATTTATTTGTCAAAATTTAGGATAAGTAGTTAAAGAGTGGTAGAAATCAATGTAAGGGATGACTTTCTGAAGATATTAGTTATCTATTACTACATGAAATGTTGCCCATGAATTTAATAGTATTTTCCATAGTTACTGTGTTTAAAAATTTGTTATCTCACAATTTGTGGTTAAAAAACTTGTGAGTGGCTTAGCTAGTTGGTTCATAGTTATAGGTCTCTTGGAAATTTTAGTTAAGATATCAGCTGAGCTGGGCGCCTGGGTGGCTCAGTCGTTAAGTGTCTGCCTTCGGCTCAGGTCATGATCCCAGGGTCCTGGGATCGAGTCCTGCATCGGGCTCCCTGCTCAGCGGGAGGCCTGCTTCTCCCTCTCCCACTCCCCCTGCTTGTGTTCCTGCTCTTGCTGTGTCTCTCTCTGTCAAATAAATAAATAAAATCTTAAAAAAAAAGATATCAGCTGAGCTGAAGTCATCTGTAGGCTTGACTAAGGCTGAATCATCTACTTCCAGAATGGCTCACTCATGTGGCTTCATTTCTTTGCTGGCTCCTGGCAGGAGGCTCAGTTCTTCATTATGTGAGATGGGCCTGATTGAGTACCCTTATGGCATGGCACCTGGATTCTCCCAGGAGACCAATCTAAGAAAGAGATCAAGGAGGAAGCCATAGTGCTTTTTATGACTTTGTCTCAGAAGTCATACATTATCACTTTTGCTATATAAGATTTTTGTTGTTGTTGAGTCACTAAGTCCAACCCATTCTCAAGGAAAAGGGAGAGGATATTCTCCACTAATTTTGGTAAAAAAATATGGCGTTATTTCTACTTACAGCTCCCATGATGCTACCATAGTTCAATAGCAGAAATGTAGTCAATTGTCTACCAATGTTGACATCATCCAATTCTTAAGTATGTTAAAATTTGAATTTGTATCTCTTCAAAGACAACAATACTTATTATTTGAATATTTCCTAAATCAAAATCACATAAAATTTGACCCAATGTACCAAATAACAGGGTAAAATGTGTAACATTTATCTTTATTCAAAAGATGTTATCACTTTATGAAACCTCTGGAATACAAATCTGAAGAGGAATTGGATCAATTTAGCTAAATTTCTCAATCCCTGATTCCTAAATTTCAAAAGTAGGAACTCATTGTAGTAACCAGCATAGCCTGATCAGGACCCTTAAAAATAATCCCATGAGGAAAGGAGAGTCTAAACTAGTGATTCTGGCTAATGCATTACCCTAACATTTTGTTGGGAGTGGCTTAGTTCTTTAGAGCTCAACTTGCCTCATACTGTGTTCTACTTTGGAGAACAGGGAAAAGCAGATCAGACCCTAAGAAAATTATGTGTAATCCCCAGTCTGGGGACACTTTCAGAGGCTCACTGTAGATTATAAAAATGAATATGGGACGAGGCCGTTCCAAGTTTCTGGAGCCTTATCTATTGTCATGAGAAACATCTCAAGTAGGGGACTTTCTATCTGGCTTACAGAAATAGGAGTCTGCCTTCATCTTTGGATGGCTTGAGCACCAGATTCATAAGCAATAATGTGGGAGGAATGGGTGAAGAGAGATACTAGACTTCCTACAACCAATACCAGTGGATTCTTAAGCATTAGAAATATAAGAGATGAGAGCATATTTACAATCTAAATTGATGAAGTATGTTGTTATAGTTTTACATTGTAACAGTTTGTCAGGTAATATGATATGTAAACTCTAAGGTGAGCACTGTTTTAATGGGTGGAAATGTTTTTCTTCAAGATAGAGATAAAAATTTACCAAAAAAAGTGTGAGGAAAACAGGTTTTTGGTAAATGCAGCTGACTCCTTTTTGGGACTAATGGTGTGTTGTCCTTACTTGTATTTTAGGTGAGGAAGAGAATTTAACATCTGTTTTCTTCTTTATGTATACTTAAAGGTCTGCATGAGGCCTGTCATGAAGAGCTCAAAGAAGGTAGTCAGTTATAATTTAAGACTCAAGTATAATGAAAAAGTGAGAAATTACAATTAAGAAAATCACTTCAAGTCACTATGGAGCCTATTTCTAATGACTGTATAACTGGTGTAACCGCTGAATTTCCTATTTATTTTTCCCAGTTATTGCAGGAGGTCTGCAACCTTAGGCAAACCTGCACCTGAATGAAATTGCTGAATCAGTTATGCTGTTTTAATAGCACATCTAGTGAATTGAACAACTGCCAAATCACTTTAGTTCCTAAAGGAAAACCATAAATATTCATCTTAGACTGAGTCTTTGCACACAAACCAAATTGGAGGATTTAGGTCATTACCTGATATTTCAGACCAGAAAAGAAAAGAAAATAGATTTTTCACCTGAGATATTCAGATAATTAAACCAAGGGAAATGTTTTCTCTTGAATTATCTTGGTATTTTCTTTCATCCTTAGTTTCAGGTTCAGGTTAATTCAACACATATCTGTCTCTTGTACAAGGCATTTAACTAGATATTGTTGAGATATGGAAATAAGTAAGACTCAATCTTTGCCCAGGAATATACAGGGGTCAGGGATGGAGTGGAAATGGCTACCATTATTTGGAAGCATACTATATGTCTGTAGTTGTGTTAGTGACCTTTTTATCTTCTTAAACCAATTTCTACCACCTCTTAAAAGGTTTTAAGTATTATTTTTCCCATTTTAGAGCATAAATCTGAGAATGTAACTGAATTAAGAAACTTGCATATCTTGTAAGTGACTAAGTTTGGATTCAAATTCAAATCATCACTCAGATTCCAGAACTGGCAATGAACAATTATCTGTTGATGGACAAGTCAATCATATGTGGATGCATCTGTAAGAGTAAACACTCATTGAACAGATACTCAGTTGGAATTCATAATCTCAGCTCTCCTAATTTAAAGAAATTTTTAACAATGTGGATAATATATAGTTATTTTATGACAGTATCATTACTATTGTTTATGTTTTAATGATACACTTCCTGTACAAGTAATCCCAGAGTTATATGTAATTATCTGATCATGATGTACATTTTGTCTACATTCCCATTTTATTTACATGCCACATGGATACTGAACACTGTAACATATGAGATCAATTATTTTAGATAAGTAAAATTTAGAGAGTTTGAAGTGGGGTTTGTGGGTCAAATGACAAATTCTGGCGACTTCCATCTGAGTTATGTACAAAAATAGTTTTCCCAACTAATGAATATATAAGAAGGAGTGGGCCAAATGGATGTAACAACATCTTATCCTCTGCCCTGGTGTAGCTGTGTACACTGTTGTGCTAGCAGTTTTAAATCAACTAGTTATAGAAGCCAAATGCAAATAATTATCCCTGATTTTCAACTCCTTAAGTTTAATTCTGATTAGGTTTTATCATGGAATCAAGGCATTATAAAAAATCACTGCTATAAAACAATAAATATTTAGATAAGACAGCCTCTGACTTTGATTCATAATAGTCTTGATCCAAGTGTGGATAATTTACCTCAACATGGTTACCAATGAAATTATTTATGTAACACACACATATAAGGACACCTCTTCTTGTAGTATATCATTCAAAGACTTGGATGTTGCTGATTGATACAAAGCTTGAATTCTTTCATTATCCTCTTTGTCTCCAAAAAGCCTTGGCTATAGACTAAGCATATGTTCTTTGTTTGTATGTATATCTTTATTACATAAAGAAAATCAACCACAATATAATTCCCTAAAATGTTGGCTGTTCTGGGGTTGCCTGGGTGGCTCAGTTGGTTAAGCATCTGGCTCTTGATTTTGGCTCAGGTCATGAACTCAGGGTCATGAGCTCAGGGTCATGAGATCTAGCCCATCTGGCCTCTGTTCTCAGCCGGGAGTCTGCTTGAGATTCTCTCCCTCTCCCTCTGCCCCTCTCCTGGCTTGCACTCACCCATGCGTATGCTCTCTCTCTCAAACAAATAAACAAACAAACAAATAAATAAAAAGTTGGCTGTCCTGAAGAAGTAGAACAGCTTTGATGGAAGCAATGTTTTGATTCTCAGAAACTTTAATAGGAAACAAATGGCACCAAAGTAGCAACTATGCATAACATAAGCATGAAATAATAATACTGAACCAATGCACTGTAAAACATTAGCATTACATGTTTATTCAGCATATTGTTAGTGTAAATTATGATTTTGGCAGTATAAGTCTTCCATATCTATTTGCTGTGTGGCCTGCTGGGACTTCCAGGTGTTCATCGGAGCTCAGCTACCCAGTTTCCATAGTGCTCAAATTATCTGTAGGTACATAGCTGCCCACCTAGAATGCAGTCTGTAGTCTCACTTGAAGTTAGATGTGACTGTGCAATGAAACTCAACAACAGGATATGAGTGAGTGTATCAAGTGCCCCTTTGGATCTGGGCCTTTAGATGGAAGACACTTTTATCACATACTCTCTTTCCGCTTCCTCTTGGTAGATATATTTGAAGCAGTATCTCATCTTCTGCCATGAAGAAGAAGAAAATACTGCAGGAGGAATTGGAGTCTAGTCCACTTACATTCCTTTCATTGAACAGAAAAATTCCTGTAGAGATTCCACAAGGAGACGGGCTTCAAATTATTACTCATCACTAATCTTCTCTTTAGAGTTGTAAAACATTGAATATGCAGTACTATGCAGAACGGATTGGAGAGGATGATAGAAATAAGAGTGAGGAGTCTGTACAATAATTCAAAAATGAGAAGCTCCCAGGGACGCCTGGGTGGCTCAGTTGGTTAAGCGACTGCCTTTGGCTCAGGTCATGATCCTGGAGTCCCGGGATCGAGTCCCGCATCGGGCTCCCTGCTCAGCAGGGAGTCTGCTTCTCCCTCTGACCCTCTTCCCTCTCATGCTCTCTATATCTCTCATTCTCTCTCTCTCTCAAATAAATAAATAAAATCTTTAAAAAAAAAAAGAATGAGAAGCTCCCAGACTGTTAGGAAGATAAAAGTGGATCAGAAGGGACATGACTTATGCTGTAGGGCCTGACTACCCACATAGGTACACCGATGATGAAATTTCCTGGTAATTATGTGACGTTGGGCAAATGACTCCACCTTTCCAAATCTCAGTTTTCTTGTTGGTAAAAAGGGTGGGAGAACAGAATGTACCTCAGAGTATTGTAAGGATTAAAAAAAAAAAAAAAGGACCATTTAAGTAAAGCACTAAAGTGCCTGGCGGTAGTAAGAGCTTAATAAATGCTAGTTACCTTTGTTATGATAAAAAATATCATTATTCATGGTAGTAGAAATATTATATTATTAAAAGTTATCAAGGATAGTGTGTGCCCAAACATTGTAGAATGCAAACACCAAATAGGACAAGATGAACTATCTTCAAAGGTTGTTTGCAATTGCCTTATATAACAAGACTCAAATATGGAAAATTAATTCTTAATTAACAGATTATATGCTACTTCATAGACATGAAGTAAGTATTCAGAAAGAGAGGACAGTGTGAAATGGGGTAGGCTTTGTGAGGAAAATAACATTGAAAGCCTGTGCTAAGGATAATGAAGCCTCAAGCTTACTATGTGTTGTATTATTCTAAGTGATTTACGCACTTGGCTTCTTAATCCTCACCATAATATTATGTGTGTGTACTTTAATTATCTCTATTTTATACATAAGTAAATTGAGGGATAGAGAGTTCAAGTAATTGTTACAGGTGATATGGGATGAAAGCTGCAGGACAACTGGCAGACCAAAGTGGGGAACAGATCACCGAAGCAGAAGTGATAATGAGTTCTTAGAGAAGATGAATGAATGAAAAGGCCATGCTATTCTAAGTAGGGAAGGAAATAAAGAAAGTCAAGGAAGAAAAGTCTGACTGTGTCTTATGTCTGAATCAGAGAGGAAACATGTTATGGAGCAGTGACTGAAATAATTATCAGTGCCCACTTACTCAATTTTGTGAATTTACACATTACAAAATGATATTTTAAAATGAAGGAATGTGATCTTTGTAGAAGCCTTGACTTTATATCATAATCACTAAATAGCGTTGCTTATTTGTTTCTGTAATTATAGTAATTTAATCTACTCTTTGGCAGACCTGATATTAAGGGAAAGGTAGTTCTCTCAGAATTCCGAATATGTCGTTCTCCCATAGTTCTTCTGTAAACGCTATTCTTCCCAGAGACTTTCTGAATGTGTAAAGAATCAGGACAGGAAACTGATAAGCAAGTTTTCTACGCTCTAATAGAAAAGTCATTAAAATATTCTGAGTTCATTTAAAAGAAGTTTTTCTACATGAATAGCATGAACTGGAAAATGCAAAAATTTTATTTGAGGAATTGATAAGTGCAAAAAATACTACACAAGGTTTAAAGTGAAGTGTCTGCTTATATTATGAAATCCTGGCCAAAAAAAAAAAAATACTTCACTTTTAACTCATTAATTTTATAAATCAAACACACTCGAGAGAAGAGAAATAGCATCTGTGTCATTTTTAGTCAATAGTTTTACAGCTGAATATTTAAACAGTGAGTCTTGGCATCCATGAAAGTGTTTAAACATCATCACTTCTTTAAAAAGCTGACCAAATGACAGGGAGCTGTGGCAATCCTGCTACCTTTTTAAATAAGAAATATTCTGAAAGAGGTCTATGTCCTATTTCCTTTACATGCTACATTAATACACTCAACTTTTTATGTCCTTTGTATGCTATATTAATATGCTGAAAATTTCATCTTCATTAAAATCTTTCTCAAATAATGAGTCTCCTTAGCGGAAAAATGTAAATTGGTGTTTAGTAACTAGATTTAAAATATAGTCATTTTAAAAGTAATTTTGGTTATGTCAACATGATGAAAGACTTCCTTTATTTTATAAATATAAACCAGAGTACTCAATCTTCCCTAGTATATATTGGCAAACCTCTGTTAAATTAAAATAACAACAAAATGTTGAAGATGTCAAAACTAACAATGCTCATATTCTTGCTGGATTAGTTTTCATAAATATCAAACTGAGACATCAACATTCATCAGTTTCTCATTCATTTCTCATATTTAAATGAATAAAAAAATCTCTAATTCATCTTCACTCTTGTTATTGTATTTAAATTGTCCTGCAAGTTTGTTGCTATCATTCTGTTATTGACAAATAAACCTGTATTTTCAATGGAAATGGATTTATTCATTCAGAAATTGGTTAGGCTCTAGGTCATAGAACTGAACAAGAGAGCAATGATAGTTCCCGAAATGAAACTTCAAATATACTGTGAAAGGTTATTTTAACAATAATAATTTTGAAAATCAACAATTAAAAAAGACTGGATATGCCATAATGCTGTATTTTGAAAGGCTTTTATAGAAATTTTCCTAAGTAGGTTTCATATTTATACTTCAAAGATTTACTAGGAAACTATAATTAGGATTTTTTAATTTCCTTTTATTTATTTTTTAATGTTTGGATCAAAGAATTAGAGCTTTTAATCTCCTATTCTGATTTCCTTTTATGTGAAGTACCTAAATACAAGGTGCCTAGATCGACAGAGTGTTTCAAGGGGGACTATATTTGTGTTCAGTCCAGAATCCTTCAGACTTATGGGGATTTATGAAATGCACATATAAATGCTGAATTCTCATAATCAAGAATAGAACTCAAAAAAGTCTGTAACACTTACAAAAAATGTCAATCATAGGCTTTCCTGCTTCTAGAGATGTTTCTATTCACATTATTCCAAACAATGGAAAACTATAAATAAACTAAACTTAAACTGTGAGTAAATTTCAATAATTCTAGGTTGTCCTATTCTGAACTATATGTGTCTTTCTTTAAAATACACGTTTAAAAAATAAATTTAATCCAGCTGTTTGGTATTTCAAAAAGAATTTCTACTCTTCCAGATATAGTACTCAAGAAGATTTACATTATTCATGGAAAAAGTTGACTGATTTGTTCTCTTCAGAAAAGAAGGGATGATGGATGCCTATCAAGACACAAGAAATGCAGGGGAGGTTTTAAGAGTGGGGAGGGGAATACTGGTCTTAGGCTCCCCTTGATGACTTATGAAGTTATTGGTAAAACCTCCATACAGAATTCATTCAGCTTTCCCCATTCCAGGCATATTCCTGTTTCACATTTTCTTGTTGCCCCATCTTTCTGTAGTTCTGTCTGTTATCTATATACAGCAATCCTGAAACTTAATGACCTTTATCATTCTCCAATTAATTATGTGAGGTGAGACTCTAACTCAATTAGCATATATCATGTGGAGCAGGCTTTATGTATTTCTAACACTGCTAACAGTTTCCTGTTCCAAGTTGATTCATAGCAGAGCAGCAGCAAGCCTTAAGGACTGTTCTCCTGCGATCTTTTCCCTTTCTCTTTTATTTTTTATTAAATAAATATTTTACTCACTCAAAACTACAAAACCATAGCATATTTACTTATAAAGACAGCTTTCCTATAAAGAATCAGAAGGATGTTTGTTTGTTTTGTTTTGTTTTTGGTTATTGTTTGATCTTTCTGGATTTGGGGAAGGTATGTAAATTTTTGAAGACTTAACGAACGTTTCCCCCAACCTGATCATAAAAAATCTTCAAAATGATTAAAATGAGTAAACTTCATATGTAAGTAATATATACTTCATATGTAAGTAATATATACTTCATATATTAGTAAAAATATGGAATTTTAAACATTCTCAAATATAAAATATTAGAAATCAATGGGTGATCCACTGAAAATAAAATTAAATACTCAACATATACTTAATTAGATAAAAATAGATAAAAATCTAATTCTAGTGGCATTGAATTCTTCAGTTGTTAAATGATCATGGTATAATGACACTTTTGTCAAAGTGTCTATACCATCTATAGTCACAAAAAAATTTAAGTGTATTTCAGGATTAGTAATATATGTTTAAATAAGTTCATAATAGTTTCAAGTTGTAAAGAATTCAAGATAAATTCTGTTTACAACTTAAAATTGTTGCCTTACCCAATTTTTTTAATTGAATAAAACCAAAAGCGTCACTCACTCTTTAAGGAAATTTTGAAAAGAACCTATATGGAAGCAAAGAACATTTTTTTAGATTTATAATTATTATTTCTACCTTGTTTTTCTTAGGAAGGATACTTTTGTGTACATGTATCTTAGGACAGTATGCTGGTATGTTATATAACTCCAGGGGCTGCCATTCAAAGGCCATTCATACCAAGTATTACGTGAATAGTAACTTCGCGGTTGAATGTCATAGAGGTCTGCACCGGGATCTTGTCTGGTTATTGTGAGGTTGATGGATACAGAATCTGCTGTGTCACATGGTATGACTTCAGGTGTATATTGGTATGACTGCCAGGGCCAGCTACATAATTTTTAGGGCCCACTGAAAAATGAAAATGTAGTGTTCGTTGTCCAAAAAACAACAAAATGTTTTTTCCTTTCTTCCAAGGATTCTGTATTTCACATGTCATGGTGTTTTGTTTTTGTTGTTGGTAATTTTCTATTTAATATTACACTTCTCCAGGCACAGAGAAACTCAGGAGTGCAGACCCTGACAGGTACTTGGGGCCTGTCTTGAAACTTATTGCACCAGATTTCAACCCCCCCATCTCTATCCCAACCCTCTGCCAAGAGTGGATGGTGGCAGCAGCTGCTGGGCAGAAGCTAGAAGTAGATGGCCAAAAACCCACCCGAGGGGGTGCTAAGAGGGGAGAATGTGCATGAGTTCCAAGTAACTCGGTCATTGTCCATTGTATCACTGGGCTTCACTTAAAATATACAAGGCTAAAGATAAAATTACTATGAATTTTAAGACACAACCTCAGAGCATTAAACCCCAAGACAAGCATCTTTCTGAGGGCAAGATCCTGTGTTACCACACTGGTTGAACACACGAAGTAGATCATGATCACTATGTAATTTATCATCCAAACCAGCACAATTTTGATCATTAAAGGGGCACAACTGTAACTTTACTGGGACAAGAGTCATTAACCAACCTGATTTGGGACAAATTGTGATGAATAATCACTCTACAGAAAATACAACTCTGAATGGCCTTTAAAAATTATAAATTCCTAGGCACCCATGAGTGAAGGTCTAACAGTGGGGGTGGCTTAAATCTAATGATTCCTGTTCTATTTCTGTATTATTTTCTTCTATTTGTTCCCCTTCATGTCTTTTCACCCTGAGACACTGACATTCTGATAATGACAGCAGGTCCAATCACACATCTGTTTAAAACAAAATCCAGAAGAAGAACAAAGTTCCCTACAACACCCACCCTAGGGACTTCCAGAACACAAAAGGCCATTCTAGAAACCTTAAAAAAATCTCGCCTTGAATTAAATTGAATCACATGCCTATTTCTGAACCAATTATTATCAAAAGAGATGAATTAATTTTAAGCCTATCAGAACCACCCCTGGAGATGGGAGTGGGGCCATTAGGGGGCCCCAATGAAGAATATGGATATCAAAGAAAATCAAGAAATCAAGTTTTATTAAGAAAATTCCCATTAGCAAGGTACAAACGGTGCAGATGCAGAATTGCCAAGTAATAATGTTGACCAAATATATATATAGATTGATTTTTCCTGGGTGAAAAGAGGAGACTGAGTGATATGAGCCCTGCTCACATATACAGTGACATGTATGGAGGCACAGCTAAGCCAGATAGACAGTTTTCAGACAAGTTTGGTGTTCTTAACAAAGCTCTCAGGACCCCTTGTGATTTTTATTACTGCTAATCCCTCACTACTGTTGAAGAGGAAAATTTTACCTTACATTCTTAAAGCTTTTTTTTTTTTTCAGGAGAGCCTGAGAATTAAATTGATATAAGACATCCACAGGAGAAAGGCATACAAATTTACCTAATGCAAGTTTTCTGTGACACAGGAGACTTCAAAAGGAATGAAGACCCAAAGAAATGGTGAAAATTACATGCTTTTATATTAGGTTGAACAAAGAGAGGCAATTGTGGAAAAGTAGGTAAACTACGTGGAGAAGCTAAAGGAAGATAAAAGAACTGTTTTAACAAAGTCTGTTTGTGTAGAATTCTCTCATTCTCAACTTCCATCCTTGATGATAAGAATGTTACTTTTCTTCTGCAATTGGGAGGACATTTTTCACATGGAAATTCCATCTCTTTCTTTTTAAGAAAAAGAAGGGAGGTTAGAGTGTTTTTCTTACATCTGCTGTTTTTCAAGTGCTTTCAACTCAAAAAAGTCAAACTGCCAGAGTGGAATATTTTAGAGTGGTATTTGGAACTCCTTCACTACCTACACAGGAAATACGAAATCAGCCATAAAGAAATACCTGAAATGGTCCAAATGTGTGATGCGCTATTAGCTTGTGTCGCATCTCAAGTTCCTAAAACACTCAATACATATGCTTTAAATTAATTAAGGACAAAAGCATTATTAAGGCTGGAAAGTATCATTACATTTTTACAAAAGTTCAGGAAGACATAATGACTTCAAACTTAGGTGTATCTAAGAAATTGGTTAAAATATATAAAGAAAAACTAATAGAAGTACAGAGAGAAATTGACAAATTTATCATAGTGATGATCAAGTCTTCCAAAGTCTATCTATAGATTAAATGTAATTCAAAAGAAATTTCCCCAAATATTTTTCTTTCTAATATATGGAAAAGCAAAGGGCCAAGAATAGCCAAGATACACATGGAAAGGAGCAAGGCCAGGTGAGTCTCCCTGAGAAATACCAAGATTTACTTTACTTTCAATAGAGTAAGAAAATGATAGAAAAATTGACCAATGTAATTTATTCCAGTCCTGATTTATGGCAAAGATGGTTTTGAAAATTCCTAGGAATTAACATCAAGCTTTTGTTAAATGATGCTGGAATAATTCACTGTTCATATGGAGAAAACAATAAGTAATGCTTACTTTACTCCATATACAAAGGTCTATTCCAGATGGAATAAAAACCTCAAGGAAAAACTGAAATACTTACAGAAAATGAGAGGATATCTTTATAACTTTGGGACTGGAAAAGATTTCCTAAACAATTTACAAAGACACCTATTATTCAATTTTGAGAAATTTGTCTACTTAAAAATTAAGAACTTCTGAAGGAAGCCGAAAGACACCACAAAGAAAATGGGAATATATTTTCAATAAAGAATTATTATCCAGAATGCATAAAGGACTCTTCCAAATCAACATGAAGATCATCAATGAGAAAAGAGATTTATGACATGAACACACATTTTGCCAAAAAAATATAAATGGTGAAGCATAAAAGGATGTTCAATCTTATCCATTATCACAAAATGAAAATTGAAATGAGATGAGATATTATTTTCCACCCAGTAGACTGACAGATGCTTGTAGTCTGGCAATACCAACATTTGGAGAAGACATTGATCAACTCACACACTACTGATTGGAGTGACAATTGGTTTTCAACCACATGTAAAATATATTTAACATTAATCAAATATTAATATTTTATATTATCTTATAAATTAGAATTTTTGGATACTCTATGAGAAATTGTTCCATATGTGTGACATCACTCAATCTCACTAGAATATCAGCTTCATGAAGACTGGGAAACGTGTGTGTGTGTGTGTGTGTGTGTGTGTGTGTGTGTCTATTGAAACAGTGCTTAGCAGCTAATAGGTGTTCAATAAACATTTGCTAAGTGAAAGAATGAGGAACTAAAAACCAATAAACTATATCTTCTCAGAAGAATAAAGTATGGTGTATTTACAGAGTATCAAACAGAGTATCAAAATTAAAATTGACAAACTAATTAAACAGTGCTGGGTTTAAAAATAATTTTGAGTGAAAATAGGTCCTAGAAAACTACATACCATATATTATGTTTATGGAACTCAAGGGCAAGAAGAAATAACTTATCTTCTAGGGATATAAATGTATATGATAGCACTGTTTTTGAAATCTCAACAGAATGATAAATGTGGGGGAGGCACAGGAAAGCAGTGAGGAGGAATACACATGTGAAAGCACAAGAACTGGAGATGTTCTTAAATCGGGAGGTATTCAAGGAAAGAGATGTCATCATTATGTATTTTAATTTATAAAGGCTATATATTTTTCTATGTACTAATATCATATTAGAATAATAAAATAAATACAATTTTAAAAAGCAAATGAAGACAACAGATTTAAAAATATGTACATAATTCTTCACTTGGAACATTTAGACAAAACCTGTAAAATGTGTTTGAAATTGTACAGAGAGCCAATGCAGATCTGGCACAGAGACAGAGTTTCCCACTAGCTAACCTGGTACCTTTTCAAAAAGTACATACCTTTCAATTGCTGGATTAATAATTAGAACTTTGTAAGATTTATTTTTTAAAAACCTAGAATTAAAATTCTTAAGCTTTGAGGCTACTATTTGGATCTGGCAACAATTCAAAGTGAATCAGGCCAATGTTTACCTTTCTACTATTTAAAATCAATCTACTTTAAACAAATAAATTGTGTCAACGTTGAAAGTTTAAAAAAAGAGGATATCTTTTTAATTGTTACTTTTCTTGGATATAAAAAATACTGACTTAACTCTAAATAATCACTCTTCTAACCACGTGACGCTTAGCTGTTCCTTTGAGCAGGATCTGAGACTTTTGTTCTTCAAGAGATGATTTTTCTCCAGAAACATAAATGTATGAAACCCTGTTTATAAAATATTCATAAGTTTTATTTTCCAGTAATTCTAGTCACCTTTCTTCATGTTTGGAAAATGGGTTCTTTTAATGCACAATCCCCCCTTTAAATGATTCGTTTAGGAAATAACACAAAGCAAAAATGTTTGGTCACTCAAAAGACAAACACAAAACATTTCCCTCTCCTAAATTCTACACCATAGCCTGGATGAGGATTAATATGCCTCGTACCAACGTAATCAAAAGTAGCCATAAAAGGACAATTGGAAAGGTTCTAGAGGAAGAATGATAGAGGAGAGTAATTAGGTTAATATGTTTAGTGTTCTGAGAAGAAAACCCATGAAGAAAGATTTGTCTTATTCCCTGGAACATAAGTATTCTCTATGTTAAAAAATGACTGAAAGAAATGTTGGATAATCTAACTCGGTGAAGAAAATATCATTTAAATATAATGTGTTAAGGCACTTAAAGGACAGAGCACTTAACGAAGTGTATTTAGAGTATATTGATTACAGCCATAAATTTATATACTTCTTGTGTAGATAAATTCGTTACCATGATCCATTCAAAATTAGCATTTTAGATGGTATTACTCTATATAGAATGCTGGCAAACTCACATGAAGCTGATTTATTCAAGAGAATTATTCATTTAATTTCCACCATTTAGTATTTATGTTCCCTTTCCATTCATTTATTCATTTCATCTTTATTCATTTATGCATTTATCAAATATTCATTTAAATGAGTTTTATTATAACTACAGAAAGTGTAGGGTGACATTTGCAGTAAATTTATTTTTTTAATAGGTTTATTCTTGAAAAATCCTCTGAGCAGATAAAGTCTGCTTGACCCATTATGTTCACATCTCTTCAAATTTTTTACAACTTTTCCTCTATCCATTTCATTTCTTAATTTGGATGCTTTCCTTGAGTTTTATTAAATTGCCTGGAATCAACTTTAGTAATCTATTTAATGTTTGACATACTAAATATTTATTTATGCAATGAGTATGTTATATGTTATGTGTAGATTTTATAGAATAGTCATTGAGGAAACTTTACCATTCATCAATCAAGCAAACTTATTTCACACTGGATAATACAGTAACATGTTGAGAGCTTTCCCTTGTTTAAAACTATTCATATGTCTCTAACATTGTCCTTGGTCATTTGAGATTTTTTTCTGCTTCATGATGTTTTTTCGTTGTTGTTTCACTAAAATTAACTTGCTATTTACAAAAACATAAACTAATTAAATTTTACATTGCTAGTAGAACGGCTATTATTATTTGTTTGTTTAACGATGATTGTGCATCTAGTCTTGCTAGTCCAATGGAGCCTGAAATCCTGCTTTCCTCTGAGCTTTGGCTGGGCCATATGGCTTCCTTTTTCTGCAAATGAGCATTTCCCACATATGCCAAAATGGGACAGGGACAGAGACAGAGACAAAGACAAAGACAGATATACAGAGAGAATTCAGCAGTTTTTGCTTTGTTTTGTTTTAGCTTTCTATATTTTTAATTTGGTGCTCAGTGTTTTAAAAGTAGTCAGTAGATAACTTCTTTCTTTTTTATGCCCAGGCTTATCATTCCTGTGCTCCTGTTTTTTATATCTATCTCTTCTCACCATCTTTACCTTATTTTGGTTTGGTTATTCATTTCGGCTCCCTTTCATGGGTTACTGATTTTGGCTTCTTACCTAGCTTTGGTTTTTCACCTTTCCTTAGTTTCGTTATCTCTGAAAAGTTGGGGTCAGAGTCCCTTACTCCGACAGTTCTATAAAACAATGAGCAGGCAACAGACTTCTAGCTCAGGATAGTTCTTTCTTCCCACTCCTCCTATTATAATGTTTGAAAATCATGCAATGAAATCTGCTTAAAATTATCATATGGAATTTCTTCTCCTTATAAATTGGTAACTACCAAAAGTAAGTGAGTTAATATCTTTTATGCTAGCCTACATTTTGAACACCAGAACATGGAATATTTCCTTTTCAATTATTTAGGCAGTAGGCTTTCTTTTAATATTTTTAAGTATTAAGCTTCCTGTTAAAGGGTGGGAGGAAAAAGGTACAAGATGAGAGGGGGCAAACAATTATTGTTTTCCCTTTGAGATTCAATTTTGTTTGAGGTCAGCATGGATATACAGGTAAACTCTACAATGCTAATAGCAATAGTAGTATGAAAATCATGGAGAAAAATGAGTGTCTATGTAGTAGCCAGCTGATAAAGAATTGAACACAAAATTCTATGTGCCATAAATCACTCTACAGAAATATAGTCTGGAAGAACGCTGAGGGGAGCACAGTGTTGAAACTTAAAAAATTTAGAGAAAAGCTGAGATAAGATTCCATCTTACATATATCATGGTGTTTATCTTAAGTCATATTCAAAACAAATGTCCTTGGGTGAGAGAAAGGGCCTTATAAGTGCATTGCTTATTGTTTATATTTAAATTGCTTTTCCTGAAATTATGACCATGCTTTAGCATTTAACATAGGAATATTTTGAGATTACGGTACTTGGTATTTTTAAATACAAATGTAGTTTTAGTTAACATGACATTTTTAATATAAACCATCATAATAATGATTAGGTAAGTAGTAAACAGTAGCTTTATTATAAATTTAAATCTGTGATGTCAGTAGTCAAACCAGAAAGAAAACTTCACCTGAAGGACATCTACCCAAGAACCTGATGAAAACCTGAAGTAGTGAAGAGAGAGGTTGGTAAGATTTGAAAAGGCTTCTTGAGACCTTGTTTTGCTATTTTTGTTCTGGGAATCAAACTTACGTATAAACTGCCACATACATAACTACCTATCCCTCATGTTTTATTCTTGCCACAGTTAAAGTATCACAAGTAAGTTCCTGCCACCCATCTGTCACCTATAATGGGCCATTTTTCTTTTTTTTCTTTATTTTTTTAAAGATTTTATTTATTTATTTGACAGAAAGAGACAAGAGAGAGAACACAAGCAGGAGGAGTGGGAGAGGAAGAAGCAGGCTTCCTGCTGAGCAGGGAACCCAACCCGGGCCTCGATCCCAGGACTCTGGGATCATGACCTGAGCCAAAGGCAGACGATTAACCAACTGAGCCACCCAGGCGCCCCATACAATGGGCCATCTTTCCAATGCATTCTTTAAAAGACTCTATTTATTCTCTGTCAATTATAAATTCCACACACAGTCCTTGGGACAGCACTTCACAAGGCACAAGGCCTGTCTTCAGATTTATAAGTGTCCTGAACATTTATCTTCTGTTTCAACAACTGAATCAGAAGAGATGACATTCTTTGTATTGTCTCTATGCCTTTATACCTGTTGTTCCTTTACCTAGAAGTCTCTACCCTCCCTTTCCCTTTAAATTCCTCATTCTCTGCACCAGCTCTCTTGTCACCTCTTTCATGAGGCTTTCCTTTATGGTGTTATTTCCTAAAATGAATTCCTCCTTTCTGTTGCTCCAACATAGTTGTATTCACATCTTTAATAGTGCTATGTTATATGATACATAAGGAGTACAATATAGTGGTTAAGATCCTGACCACCAGAATCAGACTGAGTTTATCCCATGACTCAGCAATTCCCAAAGCATAACCTTGGGCAAGTTATGTGACCTCTCTGGACTTCAAACTTATCATCTGTATTACCCTTTTTCTCATCTGTAAAAAAAAAAAAAAAAAGAGTAATAATGGTAGGTCAAAGACAGTTGAATACTTCCTGCTTCTGCTTTGAAATGTAAAGAGCTCAGAGACCACACTTCTGTGCTCACATGAAAAAGTTAAACAAACTGAAAATCAATTACTCTCTTGGACCCATCAGGGAGAACTGAAGTTGCAAGGCAACTTCATCCAGAATCTGGAGAGACAGGCTCATCCACAGAGTCAGAGACCACAACTGCTTACCTGGAGCAGAAATCAATGAAGCAATAAACTTGGAGGAGCACTTAAATAGTACTTTTGGATGAACTGTGAGACCTGAGTGTCAACTAGTGTGAGAATGAGAAACTCTTAGGGTCAACAGGCATCGGGAGGCCCACATTTTTTAATAGGCTTCACATCCAGGTAAAGAACAAAGGAGACAACTTAAAGAGCTCCAAATCTCTAGAGCTGAAACAATTTGAGCACCAAAATAAAGTAGCATTGGATTACAACCCAAAGTATAAAATAAATATCCTGAGTTCATAAGTGACATAAATAAATGATGGAATAAATAAATAAATGGTGGAGAATAGACAAATCTTTCATGCAGAAGAATTCCAAATTATTTATGTAGTTACTCTGATCTCAAGGAGGTAAAACATAACTTCCCACTAATTAAATGTTGGCTGTGCATAGAGCTTTTCTTCAAAAAGAAACCTGAAAAAAAATTATTGTAGCCAGGTGATCAAGGTTAATAACAACAGTGATAAATCATTTTGATATTCTGTACCTTTGATATGATGCAGTGAAAACGGTAGTTTGCCTCTGTGTTCTTCCACTCAGCAACCCATAATCCCAGTCTAATCACACAAAAAAAAACATTAGACAAATCCCAATAGTAGGTCACAAAAGACAATAGCTGACTGGAACTTGTCAAAATTAAGTTCATCATAAACAAGGTAAGTCAGAGAAACCATTAAAGCCAAGAGGAGCCGAAGGAGATATGATAACTAAATGTCATGTAGTATCCTGGATAAAATTTTGGAATTGAAAAAGAACCTTAGGCTAAACATAAAGGAAATCCAAATAAAGCATGGACTTTAGAATATAATAAGGAATCAATATCGGTTTACTAAGTGATGGTTAATTTAATGTGTCAATTTGACTGGGACACAGGGTACCCAGATATATGGTTAAACATTATTTTGGGGTGTCCATGAAGGTATTTCTGGGTGAGATTAACATACTAATCAGTAGACTAAGTAAAGTGGATGTCCCTTCCCAATCCCAGTGGGGTCCCATCCAACCCATTGGAGGCTTGCATAGAAGAAAAGGCAGGATAAAGGAAAATTTACTCTCTCTGTCTGACTTTTTAAAATGGGACCTGGTTCTTCTGCACTTGGACTAGAATTTACACCACCAGCTTTCCTGGGTCTCCAGCTTGTGGATGGCAGATCATGATACTTTATAGCCTTCATAATCACATGAACCAGTTCTTTATAACAAACCATGTATCATCTAGCTATGTATGTATGTATGTATCTATCTATCTATCTATCTATCATCTATTTTTATCCTATTGGTCTCTTTTTCTGGAGAACCCTCACTACTACACATACTAATATAAGATATTAATAATAAGAAAAACTTGGTATGGGCTATATGAGAACCCTGTGCTATCTTTGCCATTTTTCTGTAAATCCAAGCCTATTCTAAGATGAAAAGTTTATTTAAAACAAAGTTTGAATCTCAGTAATTTAATAAGGGTTGGCCTAGTTCTTCACAGGACTGTGATGCACAGTAAGAGGTTAATCCATGTAAAGTTCTTAGAACAATGACTGGCACAAAGTAAATGTCAATAGATGCTACCAATTATTATTAAAGTACCATGCATGTTTATTTTATCAGTTTTTCACTGTTTTCCAATCTTCTTCTCTCGTTGAGCCTTATTATTTATTTTTGTAATCTCGGGAGATCAATTTTATTAGTTATGCATATGGCAGGCTTTGGAAATTTAATAGGAATGACCAGAATGATTTATTCAAAGAGTACTTACAGAGGATATCTTCTGCATTTTATTCTATTCTCTCTATTATAGGAGTAGACAAAGGAATAGAAAATGTTTTTAAGAAAACTACAGCTTATCCGGAGAGATTTTAAAAAATGTTCTTATCGTTTATCTTGCTATTATCTATTCTGAACTTTTATTTACTCTGTCTTCTTCCAAAATGGAGCTAAGGTAATAACCATATGAGTTAACTAGGCAATAAATGGAAAGATAGGGCAGTAATAATGTGGTGGCTCTCCTGTAAATAACTCTCTCAATGACACATACATAATCCCTCCTGCCAGACATGTTTAAGAACTAAGTGATCTCAGTCACACAGATACAGATTTGATTTCTAGTCCTTACAAGCCGTGTGCTTTTATCAAGTTTCTTCAGCTCTCTGTTTCTGTCTGTTTTATTTATATATAAAGGTAAATGTGTGGTTGTTTTAAGGAACAGACAAAGTAGATGAAGGAGCTAAAGTCAATAATGTGCATTCAATAAACATCCACTGATACACAGTAATTTCAGCAGGGAAAATGTCTTGTTATCTTGTTCAGTGAGGAAAATATCCATTAATTGTGAACACTGAGTGTTGAAGAAAAATATATCACTGAGTAAGAATGCTATTGAGAACATTCTATAATATCTGATTATGATGTTATATCCAATAAGTGAAACCAGACTGTTTTCTCATTAAGGGGTTTTCAGTGGTCTTTTCCCTCCATCTCTTTTTCAGGAGAACTAAAGTTCTACCTGAAACAATTCTTAAGTTCCTTATACTACTCTTTCCTAGCTTTATTGATGCCTGAGATTAAAAATGAAAATATCCTGAAAATAATACCAGGTCATTTATTTATGGACTTCTTTTCTTCTTTTAATTGTAATTTCATGTCTCAACTGACTCATCGTTCCTTTGTCATTAATTCCCTTCATTCCATCTGGAGTATCTCATTTTTTATTGTCACTCATATCTTCCTTTTATTTATCTATGATTGTGTGCATGCTAGACTATCATCTTTCTTTGCCAATTTTGGTTATGAAGTATGTCTTCTATCTATTCATATTTTCTCCCACAAATTGCTTCTTTTTAATCTTTGTTTTCATAAACCGTATATTCTTTTCCTCCACAGGTTTAATGACACTCTTAGGAATACAAGTGATTTTCTCTCTCTATCGGCTCCATTTCTGAAAGCGTGGAACTTTGAGATTAACCTATTTTTACTGAACCTCTTTCTCATCATTTTCTTTCTCTCTTACAACAATGTTGATGATAAAAAATAAGCGCACCTTAAAATCTTAGTTATCGCTGCACTTGTACCTTCTTTCCGTCTCACCTATTAAATGTTTAGAGAGATTATCAAAAACATGTTCAACAATAGAGTCATTTAAAGAAAAAAACAGAAAATACTTTAGAGTTTTATTTCTGGTAGGGTTCTGATATTAAACTGAAAGTACTGACAGCATGGTTCTCTGTTCTTCAAAAAAGCAACTCGATTTTATTGTGTGGATCGGTGTCAAGACATCTCCCATCCCCAGTAGCCCCATTTCTCAGTTTGAAGATGGTCATCTATCAAATGCAATATGTATAATAAATCGAAGTTGGCCAAGACTTTACATTCTTTGGATGAAGTTGAAATATGAGTTGAAACAATGATCATTTGCATTGCTACAGGGAATGAAGAAGAAAGAGGTAAGACTTTGTTTCTTCGTACACTGCTAAGCAGCAGCTGTTAATGGTCTTTGCTGGAGATTCTCCAGTAGCTCGGGTAAAATAGCAAAGCTCGACAACAACAATAAAATTCCTCCAGCTCACAGTAAGTAGAAGGGAAAGTGGATGCTCTTTCACAGGGTGGAAAGGCACTTACCATGTTGAAAGTACCAAGTTAGCACTGAAGATTGCTAATGGGTGCTGCAAGATGAGTCACAACTTATAAGCATTCCTGGCAGAGTGCGGAAGGGTTTACAGCTTAGAGAACTGGGGGCTGTGAGGGCT
Source organism: Callorhinus ursinus (assembly GCF_003265705.2). Taxonomy (NCBI): domain Eukaryota; kingdom Metazoa; phylum Chordata; class Mammalia; order Carnivora; family Otariidae; genus Callorhinus; species Callorhinus ursinus. Next base: position 80,380,514 of record NW_027397063.1, on the reverse strand, counting down.
GTGTCTTAATTTCAGTGGAACTAGGAAAGATTTAACATTGTTCTTCTTTTCTTGTCAAAAGCAGAGTTTTGCTTTTTTCCTGTGGAGTGTTGTACGTGTATCTAGCTCAGCTTAGTGACATCAAAAATTCCAGAGGCCTCATGAATATCCCGGAGGTGGGTGCCTGCCCTGAGGGAACTGGTCCTGATCCGATATGTGTCATGGAGTTGAATGCTTCCTGACATGGTGTTTCTGAGGTCTGGTCCACTGCTGGTCTCACCTGGCTCCCCAGACTCCAGGGAAAGTAAACCTAGTGTTCAGTGAAAAAGTTCCAGAGAAGCTTTGGAATTCTAAATTGAGGTTTGCTGTCCTCTTTCTTTTATTTAGAACTTAAAGAAAAGAAAAGAGAAAAAGATTATATTAGCATCTCTCGTTAAGGCATAAAATAAACAGTTGTGAACTAGGAACTCTTTTTGATGTTTTACATACACTATTCCTTTTATTCTAGGAAGAGATATTGTTGTGTTCATTTTATGGATGGTGCAAGGTGAGCCTGGCTTTCGGAAGTCAAGCAATGCACTTGAGATCACTCAGCTAGTAAACAGTGGAGACTGGATTTAAATCCAGGTTTCCAACTGAAAAGTTTGTATCCTTACTCAGCTTTTTGCTGTATTATTAAAATCTAGATTCAGAACACTTAAGAATCTCCAGCTCAAGACGTACATGGCTCTTAAACTCTAGCCCCTAGGGCACACTGTTTTGTTATTCTCCTCGCATATCAATATATTGCTCTACCAAGACATCAATGGGAGAATCTGTCTTCTGATTTCCTTTGCCTGGCAGAAACATCTGGATAATCTAAGCTATCAAACATGTTAGCTGCGGCACACAGAGTTGTTCAGAGAAGAACGAAGATCATCAAGCACACGTATCTCGTGGCTGCTTTCAGAATTTATGTCTGTGTCCTATCAAATATGATGCTTCGGGGACGCTGGCTCTACATGGCATTACCTGAAAAATTTCATGTTTCACTTCTTTCTTGAATATGGTAATATTCTGTGTCCACTCTGAGGTCAACTCTGAAGACTCTAGTGCAAACAGAAGGTAGTAATTGCTTTAAAGAGACCAAAGTCAACTTCCTGTCTTTCACTTTTATAAGTGAGATCTGCTTAAGAACCAGTGGATTACCCCAATATTGCCATGAAAAATTACGATCTCAAACCACTCATCTTTTTTAGATCCTGCCCAACCTTTGAATCATATTTCTTGTCCCTACTTTTACCAGGTCAGTTCCCTTCCGATTGAAATACCATTCTTTTCCTTTTCTTGCTTCCCTTAGCAAATCCTAACCAGCTGCCTTATTAGTGATTACTGTATTCACTAATAGAGATTGAAGATTTTCTAGAGTAGTAGAAAGAGAATTGAATAGTTGAAACAAGTGGAAAATATCATAGAGAGGAAGCAAGCTTATTGTTGGACGATCACCAGCAGTTTGCCGTCAAGAATAAAACAGGTACAATTTTGTTGAGAAACTAAACAACACAGGGTAGATATGAAGGTGGGAACATGTAGTAGAGCCAGTGTGAGCAAGGTCTTGAAAGAAGGTTATAACACAGTCAGTAAGAGCCTTGCCTTTGGAGTCAGGTAGCTTGGCTCAAAGCCAGCTCTGCACTTTTTAAATTCATGAATTTGGATATATTATTCATCTTCCACAGGCCTTGGTTTTCTCATTTATAAAATTAGGATGGTACTAATTCTCCCATACCCGTAGGTTGTTATAAGCATTAAGTGAGCTAATTGTCCTAAAACAATTAACACGGTGCGAAGCACTCAGTAAGTAAGAGCAGTATGGATTTAATAAAGAATCCCTCTGAGATCAGAGGCTTTGTAATTTACTTCTTTGTGCCTGGCGCATAGTAGACATTCAGTAAATGTTGGCTTAATAAAGGAATCATGCATTTGGCAGAATGGATTGGAGAGTAAAAACGAGACAGAAGAAACCAAAAATCACTTGGGTGTGAGGAACAAATTAAGAGCAAAATCTATTTCTTTAGTACGTTTGAAGTACTTTTGTTAGAAAATGGGGTAGTCTCTATCCATTAATTGCTAACAGTAGATTTTTTTGGCCCAAACAACCTTCATGTTCTTTGGTATCCTTCCCTGAGCTGCTAAGGATCATTTGGTCTCAGAGTGCACTTCATGTTAGGCTTAAGGGATTTCAATGGGAACGACAGGATGTCTCTAATTCATGATGCTATTTATGATATCTGCTAAATGAGTTTTTCCAATGAAAATGGATATTTTTAAACGATGGCTAACTTTAAAGCTGTGTCGTTGGGTATTTGAGATACTCTGTAATAGAGAGTACTATATTTGGAGGGTATAAGGAACAGCCAATTTCCACTCTTAGCTCAGTTGCTGATACCTGGGAACTAAAATATTTTTTTTAAAGATTTTATTTATTTATTTGAGAGACAGAATGAGATGAGAGAGAGAGCATGAGAGGAGGGAGGGTCAGAGGGAGAAGCAGACTCCCTGCTGAGCAGGGAGCCCGATGCGGGACTCAATCCCGGGACTCTAGGATCATGACCCAAGCTGAAGGCAGTTGCTTAACCAACTGAGCCACCCAGGTGCCCCATAATTTTTTTTAAAGGTGCTTTTAGGGGCGCCTGGGTGGCTCAGTCGTTAAGCAGCTGCCTTCAGCTCAGGTCATGATCTCAGGGTCCTGTGATGGAGCCCCTCATTGGGCTCCCTGCTCAGTGGGAAGCCTGCTTCTCCCTCTCCCACTCCCCCTGCTTGTGGTCCCTCTCTCGCTGTGTCTCTCTCTGTCAAATAAATAAATAAAATCTTTAAAAAAATAAATGAAATAAAATAAAATAAAAAATTAAAAAGGAGCTTTTACACAGGGCATTTCTCACAGTGAATGCTGCCCTTGAGGGAAGATAAGGTGTTTTAGTCCTTGCAAAAACAGTGAACATTAGCTTACGTTTAAAGGATTGCATCGATTCCACCAATAACTAGCATTTTACTGTAGGGTATTCACATATAATTTCAGTATGAATTACTGTTCTCTAATTATGACTCCAATTATCTTTTTATACTCTGGGTCAGTTCATTAAAACCGCTACTCAGTGACTACTCTTTTATCTTCTTCAGCACATCCATTGTCACAACCTTTTTTGCCAAATGCTCATCTTCACGTACTAAATCAAGGTTTGCCTGCAGCCTTCAACTGGCAATTTTATACATTTAGACACATCTTTAGCCTAAGTGCATTTGCCGTACTTTGAGAAATCTTTAAAGACTTTAAGAAAATAATTGAAGCTATTACTAGCAATATACTAAAAAATGCATTTCAACACTATTGAAAAATGTAAATCTTTACTTCAAGGTTTAAAAGCTTTTTCCTTTTACCTAACAAGAAAACCACATGGTTTAGGTCCAAAAGTAATTTTGAAGGTAAGAAATATCATAGTGAGTAAATTTGTTTGGTCTTGACATATACATAAAAGAAGGAGCAAGGAGAGAGAGAAGGTGCAAAACAATAAAATAATTTTGAGAAAAGAATGTCTAATTTTATCTTTACTGTTTGGATTGAGTTTGGCTCCCAAAAAGATATGCCTACATCCTAACCCATAACATCTGTGACTATGACCTTGTTTGGAATGGGATTCTTATTGGTCATATTTCCTTCTCGGGGGACAACATTTTATTCCATCTAAGCTTATTCAAAATGTGTTTTTCATTATTAAATGAACACAGTGTTTGAAAACAATCTTTGAAGAATAAGTTATTAATTTTAGTGTTTTGCATTTTACCATTTACATCCATAATATATTTTTGCTCTAATGAAAAAACAATCAATAAGTTACTTCAGAGGATTACATTAATAGTTATTGAGAAATATATTACTATCATTCATCTGTATAACACCTTAGACCTACAAAAGAGCATCTGTTTTATCTGGAAAGAAAGCTGAAGCATAAGTTGTCTCTATATGCCTGATGATGAAGCTGAGGGTTTTCATTCATTCATTGATTAAATATTTATTGAACACCAACTATATACCATTCTATGTAGTAGAGAGATAAAGAATACATGAATAATCTTCATGAATCTTATAATTTATTGTAGGTAGAAGAGGGACTTGCAAAAAACATAATAAATAATAAATTATGTTAAAGCATATGTATTAGGTTAAGGAGCAAAAAGGGCTGTGTTAGAAGAGTTTCAAATTTAAATAGAGTGGTCATATCTCTGATAAGTACTTGAGGAAGGTTAGGAAATGAGTCATAAAGATACATGGGCAAATGCTGTTTGAAAATAATGTATAACCAAGAAGCACCTGGTGGTACAGTTGGTTGAGTATCAGACTCTTGATTTTCGCTCAGGTTGTGTTCTCAGGGTTGTGAGATGGAACCCCACACCAGACTCAGCGCCAAGCTTGAGATTCTCTCTCCTTCTCCCTCTGCCCCTCCCACTTGTGCCCCCCCAAAATAAATAAATAAATATATCTTTAAAAAAAGAAAAGGAAAATAACATATAGCCAATGCTAATATCTGGGCCTGGTGCATCCCAGAAATAGTAAGGACGTCAGTGAGAGCAAAGAGGAGGCTGATAGTTAATGAAGTCAAAGAGGTAACAAGGTCAAGATATGAAGGGTTTTTATGGTATTTGAGGATTTTGGCTTTCTTTTTCTGAGTTAATCACAAAAATATTGGAAGTTTCAAATTATGGTGATATGATCTAATTTATGATTTAAAGGAAACATTCCCTGTGCTGTGTAGAAATAGACAGTGTAAGTGTGAAAAGGTATGATCAGGAAATTCAGGTGGCTCTTGGCATAATGTAGGTCCAAGTTATTTGTACCAGGACTGAGCAGTATAGGTGGTGAGAAGTGGTAGAACCAAAGATGATTTACCACGGGATTGGATTTGGGGTGTGAGAAAAAGAATTCAAGGATGATTTTACATTGTTTATTTATTTACTTTTACTTATTTGTCAGAGAGAGAGAGAGAGAGCACAAGCAGGGAGAGTGGCAAGGCAGAGGGAGAAGCAGGCTCCCCGCTGAGCAAGGAGCCTGATTCAGGACTGGATCCCAGGGTACGGGGATCATGACCTGAGCCAAACGCAGACACATAACTGACTGAGCCACCCAGGCATCCCAATTTTACATCTTTTAACCTGTCTAACTAGAAAGATGAAGTTGCCATTAAGTGGAGTAGATAAAGTGGATTCGGAGAGATACATTAATAAACATGCTAGCTTTCAGATATCTATTTGATATCCCAAATGTTGAGTAAGCAGTCAGAGATATACTGGACTGAAATTCAGGGGAGAGGGTCAGGCCAGAAATGTATATTTGGGAGTCATTAGCATATAGGTGATGGTTAAAGGAATGCAAATGAAGGAGACCACCCATGAAGTGATGTAGACAGAGAAAATAAGAGGCTCAAGGACTGAGAATGGGGAACTCCACAGAATTTGACCTCAGTGACATAAAAAGTAAACCACAATCCGTGGTTCCAGGAAGCCAATAAAAAAAAAAATTCTTAAGGAGGAAGGCAGATCAACTTGACAGGCAGGTCAAGTATTACGATAGCTATTAATTGAGTATTGGATTTATCACTGTAGAGGTCATTGCTGAATTGACAAGAACAAGTTTGATGGAGTGATGGGGCAAAATCAATAGTGGAGTGGATTCAGTGGACAATGGGCAGAGAAACTGGAGAGCAAAAATATTGACAGCTCTTTCAAGGGATTTAGCTGTAAAAGGGAATGAAGAAATGGAGATGTGGTCGTATTGAAATTATTTTTTTAAGAAACAGGTAGATTAGCAGGATAATTTCTCATAGAAATGATGCGGCAGAGAGAGAAAACTTGATAAAGAAATGAAACGGGAAAGCTGTAATGATATACTAAATGGGTGAAAAGGAATGAACTTTAAAGCTCAACTTAAATGTTTGGCATTAAGTATAACCATGATCCATTCAACTCTCATAACAGAAGGGAAGCAACTGTGTGGGACCAGATGATAGCAGGCACCAACGTCTCGTATTGGGAGCTTCTTTCTGGTTGCTTTGATTCTCCTAGAGGAATAGAAAGCAAGACCATAAATTGAAAATAAAGATGGGGCAGGAAGTTTTAGGAAATGAGGAGAGGTTAAGGTGAAACACTCAGCAAAGGGTGTGAGAGAGTAAGTGAATGAGAAACTGTCACAACTACTGTACAGCATCAGAGGGATGCTTGATGTTCCTGACTTTGAATCTGAGATGAGACCAGACTGCTTGTTCAACCATGTTCAGTGCTCTAGGAAGTGAAAAGGCTCCAACACAGGATCCCTTCTTGCATTTAGTCGTCATGTCTCATTAGTCCCTTGTCTGTCTCATTTCCTTGGTATTTTGTTCTTACACAACCTTCACAGTACTGGCCAGTTATTTTGTAGATAGTCTCTCAACCTGAGTCTGGCTGATGTTTTCACAGGATCAGATGGAGATTATGTTTGTCAAAAATACCGCTGAAGTGACATTGTGGACTGTCAGGTCATCATCGTATGAGGGGTCTATGATATAAACATGACTTATTACTTGTGTTGTTGCCTTTGGTTTCTTATTTCAGGTGGTGTGTGCCAGGTCTTTCCACTGAAGTTGCCACTTTCATCTTTGCAAATAATAGGTACCCTGTGGGGATATTCTGAGTTTACATGAAGATCCCATTTCTCATCATAATTTTGCCCACTAACTTTAGTACCACCTTGTGGTGACTCTTGTCTGCAATAATCGTTACCTTGATATTGGCATAATGGGTGATTCTCTATTTACATCATTCCTTGCATATTTATTATAGTACTACTGTAAGGAAGAGATGCTCCTTCTGTCACATTTATTTCATCAATTATTTATATCAGAATGAATAAATATAAAGATAAATATATAGACTATATATAATAAACATTTTGTAAATATGCAAAATGTATTCTATATATACATATATAATGTATTCTATAGATACAATTAAATACTATATTGCTGATAGAATTGTTCCATTTTTGGCCATTGTGAGTTCCTTCAGGTTATCCCAACATGCATCTATCCTTTTCTGTACACTGTTATTTTCTGGAACCATAAGATACACCAGGGTCATCTTGTATTATTCTCTGCCTCAGCCCTAGAATCAGATATTTTTTCAAGACCCCTAGTTCCTGGGGTGCCTAGGTGGCTCAGTCGTTAAGTGTCTGCCTTCAGCTCAGGTCATGATCCCAGGGTCCTGGGATCAAGCCCCGCATCTGGCTCCCTGCTCAGCGGGAAGCCTACTTCTCCCTCTCCCACTCCCCCTGTTTGTGTTCCTGCTCTCGCTGTCTCTGTCTCTGTCAAATGAATAAATAAAATCTTAAAAAAAAAAGATTCCTGGTTCCTTTTATTAGTAAATGGCATTTAGAAACCAAAATCTGGATGTTAGTTATATTTATTGCTCGTAGGCCATCTCAGTGGACAGAGCTAGAAAATATAATGTGTATTTCTATATCTATTATCTGTGTGTGGGGGGGTAGGGGGTGGGTGTGTAAAACTATGAGTTCATTTTGATATCTCTGATTTTAATCTAATGCTGCAGGGTTTATCCTAACTTCTTTCTTTCAGTATGTGTAACTCCTTTTTCCCACAGTGAGAATTTACTTCTCATTGTCAGAAATGTATTTACTTATTTACTTAATCCTATTTTACTTATAAAGCAATTTTAGAATTGCTATTTCATATCCCTGTGGGAGAAAATACTAGAACACAGTATTTGTGTATAGTTCCTTTGAATGTAGCATTACAGTATACAGTTTAAGTGTATAAACTTTGGTTTATCAAAGTTAAGTTAGTTCTTTTATTCCCACCTACTTAATTTTACTTACATTATTCATTTGTAATACACTTCAACTTATATTTTGCTATTTGGATTCCATTTTAAGTTTCCCTCACATCTTGGTTGATTTAAATTTTTTCTTTATTTTGGGGCTGTATGTGAAATATTTCCATGGTTCTAAAAGCCAGAGCCATACAAAAAGGTATACTCAGAAAAGTTTCACCCTCCCTTCATCCTTATTAACATATTCCCATTTACAAATTTTTTTTCCAACCTACATCTTCAGATAATCAAACTCATTAGTTCTGGTTTATCCATCTTGTATTTCTTTGCACAAATAAGTGGATGCATGAATAGTTTCTTATATTCTTTTTTTTCTTACATGAAGGATATCATAACAATAGACACAGTTTTGCACTTTTTTTTCCACAATATACAGTTTGCCTTGGTTTCACAACATATATCTGAAATCTGTGTATCAATTCATAGACATACTTTTCACCCTTTCTATAGCTTCATAATACTCCATTTTGTGGAGGCATCAAAGTTTATTCAACTATCTCCTATGTAAGGACATTTAGACAAAAGTAGATTTTATTTTACCTAGTGTTATAATTTTGCTAGGTGAGATGGTTTATATGACTCACTATACTGTGGCAGGTTATATATTTTCTCCCTTTCCCAGTAGGAAGATTATACCTCCCCTATCTTCTGATGTAAGGAGTGGATTCAGTGGACAATGGGCAGAGAAACTGGAGAGTGGTTAGGTGGTTTACTTTGGCCAATGGCATGTATACAGAAGTAAAATGTGTAATTCCTTAGGTAGAAGTTTTAAAAGTTAGCTCCTGGTTCACCCTGTCTATTGATTCCTTTGCCACAAGATGGGCCATGTGTTTGATGGGGTTTGCTCTGTTGGGCCAGAATAAAGACAGCGTGGAACAAAGCTTCAGCCAACACACGGTGGTTGTGACATGTGATCAAGAAATAAACTATTGTAATAAATAAATAAGTAAATAAGCCATTGTAGTTCTATGCCACTAAGATTTTGGGATCATATGTTACCACAGTATAATTTTGCCTAACTTTTCTGAAGTACCTAGGTAACACACCATATATGTTTTAAAGTAATAATAAGGGCTTGGAAAAAGCATGGAAGTTATTAGAGAAACCCTTTCTGGAGAAATAAAAGAACTAAAATCTAACCAAGTCGAAATCAAAAAGGCTATTAATGAGGTGCAATCAAAAATGGGGGCACTAACTGCTAGGATAAATGAGGCAGAAGAGAGAATCAGTGATATAGAAGACAAAATGATGGAAAATAAAGAAGCTGAGAAAAAGAGAAATAAACAACTACTGGATCACGAGGGCAGAATTTGAGAGATAAGCGATAAGATAAGATGGAACAACATTAGAATAATTGGGATCCCAGAAGAAGAAGAAAGAGAGAGAGGGGCAGAAGGTATATTGGAGCAAAGTATAGCAGAGAACTTCCCTAATGTGGGGAAGGAAACAGGCATCAAAATCCAAGAGGCACAGAGAACCCCTCTCAAAATCAATAAAAATAGGTCAACACCCCGACATCTAATAGTAAAACTTACGAGTCTCAGTGACAAAGAGAAAATCTTGAAAGCAGCTCGGGAGAAGAGATCTGTAACCTATAATGGTAGAAACATTAGATTGGCAACAGACCTATGCACAGAGACCTGGCAGGCCAGAAAGGACTGGCATGATATCTTCAGAGCACTAAATGAGAAAAATATGCAGCCAAGAATACTATATCCAGCTAGGCTGTCATTGAAAATAGAAGGAGAGATAAAAAGCTTCCAGGACAAACAAAAACTAAAGGAACTTGCAAACATGAAACCAGCCCTACAAGAAATATTGAAAGGGGTCCTCTAAGCAAAGAGAGAGCCTAAAAGCAGCATAGACCAGAAAGGAACACAAACAATATACAGTAACAGTCACCTTACAGGCAGTACAATGGCACTAAATTCATATCTTTCAATAGTTACCCTGAATATAAATGGGCTAAATGCCCCAATTAAAAGACAAAGGCTATCAGACTGGATTAAAAAACAAGACCATCGATATGCTGTCTGCAAGAGACTCATTTTAGACCCAAAGACACCCCCACATTGAAAGTGAGGGGGTGGAAAACCATTTACCATGTTAATGGACACCAAAAGAAAGCTGGGGTGGCAATCCTTCTATCACAAAAATTAGATTTTAACAAAGACTGTAATAAAAGATGAGGAAGGACACTATATCCTACTTAAAGGGTCTATCCAACAAGAAGATCTAACAATTGTAAATATCTATGCCCCTAACATGGGAGCAGCCAATTATATAAGGCAATTAATAACAAAAGCAAAGAAACACATCGACAACAGTACAATAAGTTGGGGACATTAACAACCCCCTGACTGAAATGGACAGATCATCTAAGCAAAAGATCAACAAGGAAATAAAAACTTTAAATGACACCCTGGACCAAATGGACTTCACAGACATATTCAGAACATTCCATCCCAAAGCAATGGAATATACATTCTTCTCTAGTGCCCATAGAACATTCTCCAGAATAGATCACATCCTGGGTCACAAATCAGGTCTCAACCAGTACCAAAAGTTTGGGATTATTCCCTGCATATTTTCAGACCTAGTGCTTTGAAACTAGAACTCAATCACAAGAGGAAAGTCAGAAAGAACTCAAATACATGGAGGCTAAAGAGCATCCTACTAAAGAATGAATGGGTCAACCAGGAAATTAAAAAAGATTTAAAAAAATTCATGGAAACAAATGAAAATGAAAACACAACTGTTCAAAATCTTTGGGATGCAGCAAAGGCAGTCCTAAGAGGAAAGTATATAGCAATACAAGTCTTTCTCAAGAAACAAAAAAGGTCTCAAATACACAACCTAACCCTACACCTAAAGGAGCTAGAGAAAAAACAGCAAATAAAGCCTAAACCCAGCAGGAGAAGAGAAATAATAAAGATCAGAGCAGAAATCAATGAAATAGAAACCAAAAGAACAGTAGAACAGATCAACGAAACTAGGAACTGATTCTTTGAAAGAATTAACAAGATTGATAAACCCCTGGCCAGACTTATCAAAAAGAAAAGAGAAATGACCCAAATCAACAAACTCATGAATGAAAGAGGAGAGATCACAACCAACACCAAAGAAATACAAACAATCATAAGAACATATTATGAGCAAATATATGCCAGCAAATTAGAAAACCTGGAAGAAATGGATGCATTCCTAGAGCTGTATCAACTACCAAAATTGAACCAGGAAGAAATAGAAAACCTAAACAGACCTATAACCACTAAGGAAATTGAAGCAGTCATCAAAAATCTCCCACCAAACAGGGGCGCCTGGGTGGCTCAGTTGGTTAAGCGATTGCCTTCGGCTCAGGTCATGATCCTGGAGTCCCAGGATCGAGCCCCACATCGGGCTCCCTGCTCAGCAGGGAGTCTGCTTCTCCCTCTGACCCTCTTCCCTCTCGTGCTCTCTATCTCTCATTCTCTCTCTCTCAAAAAAAAAAAAGAAAAAAGAAAACTCCCAACAAACAAAAGCCCAGGGCCAGATGGCTTCCCAGAGGAATTCTACCAAACATTTAAAGAAGAATTAATACCTATTCTTCTGAAACAATTCCAAAAAAAGAAATGGAAGGAAAACTTCCAAACTCCTTTTATGAGGCCACCATTACCTTGATCCCAAAACCAGACAAAGACCCCATCAAAAAGGAGAATTACAGACCGATATCCTTGATGAACATGGATGCAAAAATTCTCACCAAAATACTAGCCAATAGGATCCAACAGTACATTAAAAGGATTATTCACCATGACCAAGTGGGATTTATCCCTGGGCTGCAAGGTTGGTTCAACATCTGCAAATCAATCAATGTGATACAATACATTAACAAAAGAAAGAACAAGAATCATATGATCCTCTCAATAGATGCAGAAAAAACATTTGACAAAGTACAGCATCCTTTCTTGATCAAAACTCTTCAGAGTATAGGCATAGAGGTACATACCTCAATATCATAAAAGCCATCTATGAAAAACCTACAGCGAATGTCATTCTCAATGGGGAAAACTGAGACCTTTCCCCCTAAGGTCAGGAACGCGGCAGGGATGTCCACTATCACCACTGCTATTCAACATAGTACTAGAAGTCCTAGCCTCGGCAATCAACAACAAAAAGAAATAAAAGGCATCCAAATTGGCAAAGAGGAAGTCAAACTCTCACTCTTTGCAGATGATAGGATACTTTATGTGGAAAATCCAAAAGACTCTACCCCAAAACTACTAGAACTCATACAGGAATTCAGTAAAGAGGCAGGATATAAAATCAATGCACAGAAATCAGTGGCATTCCTATACACCAACAACAAGACAGAAGAGAGAGAAATTAAGGAGTCAATCCCATTTACAATTGCACCCAAAGCCATAAGATACATAGGTTAAATCTAACCAAAGAGGCAAAGGATCTGTACTCACAAAACTATAAAATACTCATGAAACAAATTGAGGAAGACACAAAGAAATGGAAAAACGTTCCATGCTCATGGATTGGAAGAACAAACATTGTGAAGATGTCAATGCTACCTAGAGCAATCTACACATTCAATGCAATCCCCATCAAAATACCATCCACTTTTTTCAAAGAAATGGAACAAATAATCCTAAAATTTGTATGGAACTGGAAGAGACCCTGAATAGCCAGAGGAATGTTGAAAAAGAAAAGCAAAGCCGACGGCATCACAATTCCTGACTTCTAGCTCTATTACAAAGCTGTCATCATCAAGACAGTATGGTACTGGCACAAAAAGGGACACATAGATCAATGGCACAGAATAGAGAGCCCAGAAATGGACCCTCAACTCTATGGTCCACTAATCTTTGACAAAGCCAGAAAGAATGTCCAATGGAAAAAAGACAGTCTCTTCAACAAATGGTGTTAGGAAAATTGGACAGCCACACGCAGAAGAATGAAACTGGACCATTTCCTTACACCACACACAAAAATAGACTCCAAATGGTTGAAAGACCTTAATGTGAGACAGGAGTCCATCAAAATCCTAAAGGAGAACACAGGCAGCAACCTCTTCGACCTCAGCCGCAGCGACTTCTTCCTAGAATCATCGCCAAAGGCAAGGAAAGCAAGGGCAAAAATGAACTATTGGGACTTCATGAAGGTAAAAAGCTTTTGCACAGCAAAAGAAACAGTCAACAAAACCAAAAGACAACCGACAGAATGGGAGAAAATATTTGCAAATGACATATCGGATAAAGGGCTAGTATCCAAAATCTATAAAGAACTTATCAAACTCAACACCCAAGAACAAATAATCCAATCAAGAAATGGGCAGAAGACATGATCAGACATTTTTCCAAAGAAGTCGTCCAAACGGCCAACAGACACATGAAAAAGTGCTCAACACCGCTCTGCATCAGGGAAATCCAAATCAAAACCTCAATGAGATACCACCTCACACCAGTCAGAATGGCTAGAATTAACAAGTCAGGAAATGACCGATGTTGGTGGGGATGTGGAGAATGGGGAACCCTCCTACACTGTTGGTGGGAATGCAAGCTGTTGCAACCACTCTGGAAAACAGTAGGGAGGTTCCTCAAACAGTTGAAAATAGAGCTACCATACGATCCAGCAATTGCACTACTGGGTATTTACCACAAAGACACAAATGTGGGGGTCTGAATGGGTACGTGCACCCCAATGTTTATAGCAGCAATGTCCACAATAGCCAAACTATGGAAAGAGCCAAGATGTCCATCAACAGATGAATGGATAAAGAAGAAGTGGTATATATACACAATGGAATATTATGCAGCCATCAAAAGGAATGAGATCTTGGCATTTGCAATGACATGGATGGACCTGGAGGGTATTATGCTGAGCGAAATAAGTCAATCAGAGAAACACATGTATCATATGACCTCACTGATATGAGGAATTCTTAATCTCAGGAAACAAACTGAGGGTTGCTGGAGAGGGGGGG
>NW_027397063.1:80357177-80361650 GCF_003265705.2 Callorhinus ursinus | reverse complement strand
GGTCAACACCCCGACATCTAATAGTAAAACTTACGAGTCTCAGTGACAAAGAGAAAATCTTGAAAGCAGCTCGGGAGAAGAGATCTGTAACCTATAATGGTAGAAACATTAGATTGGCAACAGACCTATGCACAGAGACCTGGCAGGCCAGAAAGGACTGGCATGATATCTTCAGAGCACTAAATGAGAAAAATATGCAGCCAAGAATACTATATCCAGCTAGGCTGTCATTGAAAATAGAAGGAGAGATAAAAAGCTTCCAGGACAAACAAAAACTAAAGGAACTTGCAAACATGAAACCAGCCCTATAAGAAATATTGAAAGGGGTCCTCTAAGCAAAGAGAGAGCCTAAAAGCAGCATAGACCAGAAAGGAACACAAACAATATACAGTAACAGTCACCTTACAGGCAGTACAATGGCACTAAATTCATATCTTTCAATAGTTACCCTGAATATAAATGGGCTAAATGCCCCAATTAAAAGACAAAGGCTATCAGACTGGATTAAAAAACAAGACCATCGATATGCTGTCTGCAAGAGACTCATTTTAGACCCAAAGACACCCCCACATTGAAAGTGAGGGGGTGGAAAACCATTTACCATGTTAATGGACACCAAAAGAAAGCTGGGGTGGCAATCCTTATATCACAAAAATTAGATTTTAACAAAGACTGTAATAAAAGATGAGGAAGGACACTATATCCTACTTAAAGGGTCTATCCAACAAGAAGATCTAACAATTGTAAATATCTATGCCCCTAACATGGGAGCAGCCAATTATATAAGGCAATTAATAACAAAAGCAAAGAAACACATCGACAACAGTACAATAAGTTGGGGACATTAACAACCCCCTGACTGAAATGGACAGATCATCTAAGCAAAAGATCAACAAGGAAATAAAAACTTTAAATGACACCCTGGACCAAATGGACTTCACAGACATATTCAGAACATTCCATCCCAAAGCAATGGAATATACATTCTTCTCTAGTGCCCATAGAACATTCTCCAGAATAGATCACATCCTGGGTCACAAATCAGGTCTCAACCAGTACCAAAAGTTTGGGATTATTCCCTGCATATTTTCAGACCTAGTGCTTTGAAACTAGAACTCAATCACAAGAGGAAAGTCAGAAAGAACTCAAATACATGGAGGCTAAAGAGCATCCTACTAAAGAATGAATGGGTCAACCAGGAAATTAAAAAAGATTTAAAAAAATTCATGGAAACAAATGAAAATGAAAACACAACTGTTCAAAATCTTTGGGATGCAGCAAAGGCAGTCCTAAGAGGAAAGTATATAGCAATACAAGTCTTTCTCAAGAAACAAAAAAGGTCTCAAATACACAACCTAACCCTACACCTAAAGGAGCTAGAGAAAAAACAGCAAATAAAGCCTAAACCCAGCAGGAGAAGAGAAATAATAAAGATCAGAGCAGAAATCAATGAAATAGAAACCAAAAGAACAGTAGAACAGATCAACGAAACTAGGAACTGATTCTTTGAAAGAATTAACAAGATTGATAAACCCCTGGCCAGACTTATCAAAAAGAAAAGAGAAATGACCCAAATCAACAAACTCATGAATGAAAGAGGAGAGATCACAACCAACACCAAAGAAATACAAACAATCATAAGAACATATTATGAGCAAATATATGCCAGCAAATTAGAAAACCTGGAAGAAATGGATGCATTCCTAGAGCTGTATCAACTACCAAAATTGAACCAGGAAGAAATAGAAAACCTAAACAGACCTATAACCACTAAGGAAATTGAAGCAGTCATCAAAAATCTCCCACCAAACAGGGGCGCCTGGGTGGCTCAGTTGGTTAAGCGATTGCCTTCGGCTCAGGTCATGATCCTGGAGTCCCAGGATCGAGCCCCACATCGGGCTCCCTGCTCAGCAGGGAGTCTGCTTCTCCCTCTGACCCTCTTCCCTCTCGTGCTCTCTATCTCTCATTCTCTCTCTCTCAAAAAAAAAAAAGAAAAAAGAAAACTCCCAACAAACAAAAGCCCAGGGCCAGATGGCTTCCCAGAGGAATTCTACCAAACATTTAAAGAAGAATTAATACCTATTCTTCTGAAACAATTCCAAAAAAAGAAATGGAAGGAAAACTTCCAAACTCCTTTTATGAGGCCACCATTACCTTGATCCCAAAACCAGACAAAGACCCCATCAAAAAGGAGAATTACAGACCGATATCCTTGATGAACATGGATGCAAAAATTCTCACCAAAATACTAGCCAATAGGATCCAACAGTACATTAAAAGGATTATTCACCATGACCAAGTGGGATTTATCCCTGGGCTGCAAGGTTGGTTCAACATCTGCAAATCAATCAATGTGATACAATACATTAACAAAATAAAGAACAAGAATCATATGATCCTCTCAATAGATGCAGAAAAAACATTTGACAAAGTACAGCATCCTTTCTTGATCAAAACTCTTCAGAGTATAGGCATAGAGGTACATACCTCAATATCATAAAAGCCATCTATGAAAAACCTACAGCGAATGTCATTCTCAATGGGGAAAACTGAGACCTTTCCCCCTAAGGTCAGGAACGCGGCAGGGATGTCCACTATCACCACTGCTATTCAACATAGTACTAGAAGTCCTAGCCTCGGCAATCAACAACAAAAAGAAATAAAAGGCATCCAAATTGGCAAAGAGGAAGTCAAACTCTCACTCTTTGCAGATGATAGGATACTTTATGTGGAAAATCCAAAAGACTCTACCCCAAAACTACTAGAACTCATACAGGAATTCAGTAAAGAGGCAGGATATAAAATCAATGCACAGAAATCAGTGGCATTCCTATACACCAACAACAAGACAGAAGAGAGAGAGATTAAGGAGTCAATCCCATTTACAATTGCACCCAAAGCCATAAGATACCTAGGTTAAATCTAACCAAAGAGGCAAAGGATCTGTACTCACAAAACTATAAAATACTCATGAAACAAATTGAGGAAGACACAAAGAAATGGAAAAACGTTCCATGCTCATGGATTGGAAGAACAAACATTGTGAAGATGTCAATGCTACCTAGAGCAATCTACACATTCAATGCAATCCCCATCAAAATACCATCCACTTTTTTCAAAGAAATGGAACAAATAATCCTAAAATTTGTATGGAACTGGAAGAGACCCTGAATAGCCAGAGGAATGTTGAAAAAGAAAAGCAAAGCTGGTGGCATCACAATTCCTGACTTCTAGCTCTATTACAAAGCTGTCATCATCAAGACAGTATGGTACTGGCACAAAAAGGGACACATAGATCAATGGCACAGAATAGAGAGCCCAGAAATGGACCCTCAACTCTATGGTCCACTAATCTTTGACAAAGCCAGAAAGAATGTCCAATGGAAAAAAGACAGTCTCTTCAACAAATGGTGTTAGGAAAATTGGACAGCCACACGCAGAAGAATGAAACTGGACCATTTCCTTACACCACACACAAAAATAGACTCCAAATGGTTGAAAGACCTTAATGTGAGACAGGAGTCCATCAAAATCCTAAAGGAGAACACAGGCAGCAACCTCTTCGACCTCAGCCGCAGCGACTTCTTCCTAGAAACATCGCCAAAGGCAAGGAAAGCAAGGGCAAAAATGAACTATTGGGACTTCATGAAGGTAAAAAGCTTTTGCACAGCAAAAGAAACAGCCAACAAAACCAAAAGACAACCGACAGAATGGGAGAAAATATTTGCAAATGACATATCGGATAAAGGGCTAGTATCCAAAATCTATAAAGAACTTATCAAACTCAACACCCAAGAACAAATAATCCAATCAAGAAATGGGCAGAAGACATGATCAGACATTTTTCCAAAGAAGTCGTCCAAACGGCCAACAGACACATGAAAAAGTGCTCAACACCGCTCTGCATCAGGGAAATCCAAATCAAAACCTCAATGAGATACCACCTCACACCAGTCAGAATGGCTAGAATTAACAAGTCAGGAAATGACCGATGTTGGTGGGGATGTGGAGAATGGGGAACCCTCCTACACTGTTGGTGGGAATGCAAGCTGTTGCAACCACTCTGGAAAACAGTAGGGAGGTTCCTCAAACAGTTGAAAATAGAGCTACCATACGATCCAGCAATTGCACTACTGGGTATTTACCACAAAGACACAAATGTGGGGGTCTGAATGGGTACGTGCACCCCAATGTTTATAGCAGCAATGTCCACAATAGCCAAACTATGGAAAGAGCCAAGATGTCCATCAACAGATGAATGGATAAAGAAGAAGTGGTATATATACACAATGGAATATTATGCAGCCATCAAAAGGAATGAGATCTTGGCATTTGCAATGACATGGATGGACCTGGAGGGTATTATGCTGAGCGAAATAAGTCAATCAGAGAAACACATGTATCATATGACCTCACTGATATGAGGAATTCTTAATCTCAGGAAACAAACTGAGGGTTGCTGGAGAGGGGGGG
>NW_027397063.1:80217306-80357077 GCF_003265705.2 Callorhinus ursinus | reverse complement strand
GTTGCTGGAGTGGGGGGGTGGGAGGGATGGGGTGGCTGGGTGATAGACATTGGGGAAGGTATGTGCTATGGTAAGCGCTGTGAATTGTGCAAGATTTTTGAATCACAGATCTGTACCTCTGAAACAAATAATGCAATCTATGTTAATATGTTAAGAAAAAAAAAGAAGAAGAAGATAGCAGGAGGGGAAGAATGAAGGGGGATAAATCGGAGGGGGCGACGAACCATGAGAGATGATGGATTCTGAAAAACAAACTGAGGGTTCTAGAGGGGAGGGGGTTGGGGGGATGGGTTAGCCTGGTGATGGGTATTAAAGAGGGCACCTTCTGCATGGAGCACTGGGTGTTATGCACAAACAATGAATCATGGAACACTACATCAAAAACTAATGATGTAATGTACGGTGATTAACATAACAATAAAAAATAAAAAATAATAATATCTATTACATATCTAACAATGTGGAAATTGGTCTTGTCTTTATATTTTTTTCAAAGGAAATATGGAATAATATATTAATCAAGGTGCTCCTTAGTTATATAATCTTGAGCAGTGTCCTCAGCTGTGAAATGGCAGTAGTATTATATACCTCACAGGCCCGACCTATTGTTGGGATGCAGTTGGCTCATTATGTATGTAATGTCTGCACCTCTATGTGAGTGCTCCACAAAGTGATTTAAAGAATACAGGTGAGGGGCGCCTGGGTGGCTCAGTTGGTTGAGCAACTGCGTTTGGCTCAGGTCACGATCCTGGAGTCCCTGGATCGAGTCCCACATCGGTCTCCCTGCTCAGCTGGGAGTCTGCTTCTCCCTCTGACCCTCCACCCTCTCATGTGCTCTCTCTCTCTCATTCTCTCTCTCTCAAATAAATAAATAAAATCTTAAAAAAAAAAAAAAAGAATACAAGTGAATGTTACCTTGGCGAAAAAAAAAGTTTTCTTGGTTATAACAAACAAATCTCATTGTTTATTTAATCATATAATCTATAAACATATGGTAACTTAGAAATAACAATACAGTTTTTGAATATAAAAAATTATAACAGTTCTTAAGTCCCATGGGGTTTAACCTATAATATTCTCCATTCAGGGAAAAAAAATGTAATTCCAAGGAAAGAATACATAATATTTTGAAATCACATGGCCTACATCTTTTCAAAGATAATATTTAGTGTCCTAGACTGATATAGGGAAATTAGTGGTACAAGGAAATTTTTTTTTTACTTTTCAACATTACTGGAAACTTCTGAAGGAACTTGACAAGAGCTTGAATGTGATTGCCATCTGGATTTTATGCAGGTGTCTTCAGCTTGGTGGTTCCGTAACATTGCCTAACTCTGTATACACTTTTTTTTACCAGCTATCACGGAAAATGATGTCTTTTTCATTCATAAAATTGCAGTAGGTGAACGATGTCAGCAAAATGGTGGCATGAGAATTTCTAGTGATGGTGCCCTCCCAGAAATACCAATTTGAACAACTATATCCACTTAAAATACCTACACAAGAGCCAAGAATTACTGGTCAGGGATTACAGGACTGGGGTGAAGCACTGAAATTAACACACACACACACACACACACACGACACATTGAGGAAGGTAAGAAAGATAGATTCACACTACCCCCATTACTCCCCATGCCTGGGCAGCCCAGCATGAAGACGCATCCTCTCATGGGAGAAAAGTGATATGAATGGCAACTTTACCACAGACCCCAGAGGGGCCCAGCTGGCACCATGCTAACTCCCATGGCACTAGGTGATGGACTCCCTACAGATTCCTACAAACTCAGGCTCCCAGGACATCCCAGCACTGGCCAGCTCCTTTGGCACTAGGTGGCTTTTGTGGTCCCAGCTTTCTAATCAGCTCACCCAAATATAGATTCTAGGTAGGTACCTGCGAACCTAGTCTCCTAGCTAGGCCCAGTGTCAGACCAGCTACTGTGGCCCCAGCCCCCTGATCCACCCCAGAACCAGGCCGGTCCCTACAGACCTAACTTCTAGACTGGTGGTGGCTCCAGACTTGCCCTAGTGCCAAGCTGGCCCCTGGGGCACCAAACTCCAGGTCGGCTCCCTGGAAACCAGGCTCGGTTCCAGTACTGGACTCTGCAAACCTAGATGCTGAGCAAATTGTCTTAATAGGCATTTCACAAAATAGTATATAAAACGGTTAATATGAAAAATTGCTTCAAATCATTAGCCATTAAGCAAATGCATCTTAAAACCAAGCCCTGTAAAATGGCTATAATAAAAAAAGACAATCAATAACAAATCTTGTCAAAGATGTAGAGAAACTAGAACCCCCATACACTGCTCATTGGAATGTAAAATGTTGCAACTGTTTTGGAAAATAGCTACACCATTCCTAAAGTTCTATCAAAGAGAAATGAGAATATATATCCGAACAGAGACTTGTACACAATTATTCACAAGAGCATTTTTTTTTTTTTTTTGAGAGGCAGGCAGGGGTAGAGGGAGAGAGAGAGAATCTTAAACAGGATCCACACCCAGCAGGGAGCCCGACACAAGGCTCCATCTCACAACCCTGAGATCATGACCTGAGCCAAAACCAAGAGTCAGATGCTTAACCAAAGCTTTTGCCTCCACAAAAGCATTTTAAATAATGGGCAAAAAGTGAAAACTATACAAATGTTCATCAATGGTGAATGGGATGGACAAAATGTTATATCCATACACTGGAATATAATTATTCACTTAGAAAAAGGAAAGAGCACTGATACATAATACAACATGGATGAATTTCAAAATATGCTAAGTGAAAGAAGCCAGACACAAAATAACATAAATTATATGATTCCATTTATATGAAATGTCCATATAAGAAATAGCCTGATTTGTAGTAACAGAAGGTAGATTAGTAATTGTCTGGTTCTGGGGTTGTGCTCATATATATATATATATAATGCTTCAATAAAAATCTGACAGAATAAAAGTCAATCATGTATTTGGACCAAAAAAAATAAATCTTTATCAAGTAAAATAATTGACCATTTTATAGGGTTTATTTTCTGGTTACAGTCAAATACAATTAAATATAATTTTTGAGTCATTGGAAATTAAGAAGCATTTCATCATATATCATCTATAGCAACATAGAAATTAAAAAGACATTAAAATCATTTTGAAAGAAATAAAAGGTGGCACATGCCATATCAAAATTTTGGGTCACAGCAAAATTTGTACTCATAGGAAAATATATCATGTAAATGCTTTTATTAGTAAGTAGTATAACAAAAATAAAAGAAAGTATCCACTTAAATTGTTTAAAAAATAAAGCAAAGAGAAAAGGAAGAAGACATTAATAGGATTATAGCTGAAATTTTAAAACGCTGGAAAGAACAAACTAAAAATACAACATTTTTCTTTTGTAAAGATAAAGAAAATAGATGACCCCCAGTGGATACTTGAAACCATGGGCAGTACTGAACCCCATTATATACTAATGTTTTTTTCCTAAACATACAAACAAGAATACATTATTTTATTGTGTTTTGCTTTATTGCACTCTGCAGATAATGCACTTTTACAAAGAGAAGGCTTGTGGTAACTCTGCACTGAGGAAGTCTATCGGCACCATTTTTCCAGGAGACTTTTTCCAAGTCTCTTGCTAGACTTTCCAAGACAGCATTAGCTCTCTTCATGTCTCTGTATCACATTTTGGTAATTCTTGCAACATTTCAAACATTTTTCATTATTACTACATTTGTTATGGTGATCTGTGATCAGGTGATCACAACTCACTAAAACCTCAGCTGGTGGTTAGAATTTTTTTAGCAATATTATGTACAGGTTTTTAGACCTAATGCCATTGCACACTTATTAGACTACTGTATAGTGTAAAGATCATTTTTACATGCACCAAGAAAACTACTGTATAGTGTAAAGATCATTTTTACACGCACCAGGAAACTAAAAACTTTATTTGACCCACTCTACTGAGTTATTTACTTTATTACAATCATCTGGAACCAAACCCATAGTATCTCCGAGATATGCCTGCACCTGTGATAAAGTTTAATTTCTGAATTCAGTGCTGTAAGAGATTAACAATAATTAATAATAAAAGAGCAATTATAACAATATACTGTAATATAAGTTATGTGCATGTGTTCTTTCTTAAAATATCTTATTGTGTTGCACTCACCTTTTTTTCTTGTGAATCATCAGTGAGATGATAAAATGCCTACGTGATGAGATGAAATGAGGTGAATGACGTGGACTTTGGGACTTAGCATTAGGCTACTACTGACCTTTTAAAGATGATCAGCAGAGAGCCATCTGCTTCCAGACTGCTGTTGACCAAGGGAAACTGAAACTGTGGAAAGCAAGATGGTGGTGGGTGAGGACTCCTGTATTGACAAAGGGCTAGAAAGTTGTAGGAAAGATAACACAGAAATGTATTAAACTATACATTTAAGATTTTATTACTAGCAACAAACATTGGCTTCAACAGGTTAAGTTTCAATAACTTGGTTCAATTTTGGCTAGTCTCTGACAGCTTTCATGCTATATCAGTCTTTGGAGACCTGCTTTTTAGCTCCTGATGTAAAAGAGCTTCCATTTGCAGCAACACATACGTAGGAAAGATCAAAACTGAATGCTGGTTCTAAGCAACAGCACTAAGTACTTTGAACACCTCAGAAACAAGGAGAGTTTCACACATCGTAATGGAAGCCTCTTTGCTGGTCAATAAACAAGAATACTTGTTTTAAATAAAGAGAGTAGACTTGTGTTCATTCATCCCAATCCAAGGTGCAAGATGTGCCTTGCATAACCTGGCAAAACAATAATTTCTTCTTTCAATAATGTAAAAAACCTTTTATTTTTTTTCCCTCAAAGAACTGCTTTGTAAACTTCTTCACTGGTGCATGTTTTCATGCCTGACAAATAAATTAAAAAAGGATGAAATGTTGCCCTTTGCAATGACATGGATG
This sequence comes from Callorhinus ursinus, assembly GCF_003265705.2. Lineage (NCBI taxonomy): Eukaryota > Metazoa > Chordata > Mammalia > Carnivora > Otariidae > Callorhinus > Callorhinus ursinus. The sequence continues at coordinate 80,352,125 of NW_027397063.1, read as the reverse complement.
GAGCTAGAGAGTATTATGCTAAATGAAATAAGTCAGTCAGAGAAAGACAAATACCATATGATCTCACTCATGTGGAATTTAAGAAACAAAACAAGCAAGCAAAGGGAAAAAAGGGAAGAGAGAAAGAAAGCAAGCAAGAAATAGATTCTTAATTATAGAGAACAAACTGAAGGTTACCAGAGGAGTGGTGGTGGGGGGATGGGTTAAATAGGTGGTGAACACAGGGTATGCAAGTGTTGAATCACTATATTGTACACCTGAAACTAATATTGCACTGTATGTTAACTAACTGGAATTTAAGTAAAAACTTAAAAAAATAAATCAATTCAGTAGTCACTGACTTTACTGTGGTCTCTTTATGTTTAAACACTGATACCTGTGTCAATGTAGCAGCTTGACTCGAATCAGTAAGGACCCTAACATGCTATGGGGCAGAGTTTCAAAAAGATATGCAACCTATCATTTTGACAACATTTCTATATTTTCAAAAATACATTAACAATACTATATATTATGTTCCTCAATAATTCTAAAACATGGATTCAACTCAGTAAATTCCCACCTAAATTCAAGGCTAGAACAGACATGTATTGCTTTCTCACACCAAACAATGAGTCTATTAACCTAAAGTATCTTCTCTTTTTATGGTAGCTGCCATGATAGTCTATGTTGAATTTGTTGTTCATCAATACTCAAAAATTCTTTTTTTGTGTCTGGCAATATTTATTCCTCTCTATATCTTTCAAGTATTTGTATATTGCCTATTGTAAATGTTGCTGTTGATAATGTGTTTGATTTGTAGGATTACCTTATAATTTTATGTGCAGTAGATAGTTTAAAGCATAAATAAGCTATTAAATGTATTCCTTTTTTTGTTTATTACCGACAGATGTTTATGTCATTTTGACTGAAATTACAACTGGCTTGATTGTGAACAGACATGACCTTAATGTGAATTAAAAAGGAAGATGTCTAAGCCTAACTAAAAAAGGTAGATTCTTCTAGAAAAAAAAATGTCTTTTATTCTTATGGCCTCTGATGTTTAAGTTTGTCTCTTATTAGGTCACATAGGAGCTCATGTTGTATGGTTTTCCGTTCAAATAACCATATAAGGTGTTTTTTTTCTTTTTTTAAATTAAGAATATATTCCTTAAGCCATTAAAAATTCAAAGTGGCTTTAAATGTTTAAAAGTTAAAAACAATTTTGGCTCTTTTATTTATTGTGATATTTATACCAACTGTTTTACAAATGATTTTTTTTTCTTTTCTGAAAAGGTAGTTTTAGATGATCTTTAAGGTTCTTTCTATCTTGTAATTTATTAACTTTGCTTCTCTTTGGTTTTTAATATCTAATATAATGCTTTACTATCTTTTTTTTTTAAAGATTTTATTTATTTATTTGACAGAGAGAGACACGGCGAGAGAGGGAACACAAGCAGGGGGAGTGGGAGAGGGAGAAGCAGGCTCCCCGCGGAGCAGGGAGCCCTATATGGGGCTTGATCCCAGGACCCCGGGATCATGACCTGAGCCAAAGGCAGACGCTCAACCAGCTGAGCCACCCAGGCACCCCATAATGCTTTACTATCTTAATTCTTATATCTGCTTACTAAAATATGCACCACTAAATACTTTATTAATACTATAACTTCATGCTCATTTTCTTTTTTTTTTTTTAATTGGGGGGGAGACGAACAATGAGAGACTATGGACTCATGCTCATTTTCTATTTGACAAAATATAACAAAACCTTTTCAAAGTTGGATTTTTTATTCAGTAATAGACTTAAAACTTGCCTTTCTTTTTCCCTGGCAGTTATTGACCTTTCTTACAAGAGATTATTAGCTAAAGGTCACCGCCTTTTTATTTTGTTACCTTAAAGCTAAAGAATTTATTATCTCATCCTTAATACTATGGCAGATCATTTTCTTCATGGACTGTGTGGTACATAAATAATGCAAGATTTAAAGTCTCAGAATTCCTTTATCAGCAGATAGCAAAGTACTTTAAAAAAAATTCTCTTCTGGCTTGAGGTACAGTCTACTTTTATGCTGAATCCACTCAAGGCTTTGTAAACTGCTTATGTATGGGAGGCAAGCCACAGAGACCAGGCAGATCTGAGGATATACCTGCCACAGACTGAGTCCACTCTCCATGAAATTCACCAGAAAAGAGAATTGATGGAAACACAATTTCAGTTTTTAAGATTATGAAAAATGACTAAAGTAGAGACATTTTTAAAATGGAGCCAAAGCAGCCATTTCGGAGGAGCTGCCTTGAACTTCCTATTTTGTAAACCTTCAAACTGGGCCAAACTGCCAACATTCCAAGAAGTCAGCAAGAACGAGAAAATCCAGTGTGAAAAGACCAATAAAAGCGAGCTTTTGCTGAGCAACCACTTTACCTGACTAATCAATGAAGAACAAATCCAGACCTCCTTGTCAGCACCAATACCCTCTTTTTTAAAAACCACTCATCTTATCTTTCTCTTTCCCCTCAAAATCCCAAGTCCACCTCCTGTGATCAATACACTATTGAGGTTATTACCTAAATCTGTCTACCCCAAATTGCAATTCTTTGATCTCAAATAAATGCAATGCCTCTTGAAGTGGTTTCTTGTTTTTAGGTTGACAAAAGTTATTGGATGAAGGTTTTTGTTTTGTTTTCCCATTACTGGTTTTCTGGCATGACTACTAGAATAGGAAAGAAAGAAATTGGAAAGTGGCAATAGAACTGGGCAGTAAGAATGGGAAAAGAGGGGCGCCTGGGTGGCTCAGATGGTTAAGCGTCTGCTTTCGGCTCAGGTCATGATCCCAGGGTCATGGGATCGAGCCCCACATTGGGCTCCTAGCTCAGTGAGGAGCCTGTTTCTCCCTCTGCCTCTCTCCCTGCTCATGCTTTCTCTCTCTCTATCTCTGTGTCTCAAATGAATAAATAAAATCTTAAAAAATAAAAAGAATGGGAAAAGAGACGGCATAACCATGATGCCCGGTAAAAATAGTTTTGCAATCTGAAACAGAGTGGTCACATATACATTCCTTTGTAGATTTTAAGTAACATAGGAGACAGAAAGGTCCTGATTGACAGAAATGTAACACATTTCTCAAATGTTGCAATTTCCGTTACCACCCAGAGGAGAAAAAAAAAAGTCACTTTTCCAAAATGCATGTACTGGAATACTGCCAAATAATTATGTGGCAAATTTTGACCTGTTTCAAGATGCTTATCAACAGAGGGTTCAAAAGATCAGCAGTTCTGCCTCTAGAATTTCAGAGGCCTAATTTAACTTATTTATGTATTCTAAAAATCACTTTTATTTTTAAAGCACTACTAAAAGCTCGCTTACACATTTGTTTCCTAAGCCTTCCTAATTTTGACAGATGTTAAACTGCTATAACCCGGAAAAAAAACATAAAACTCTTCAATTGACCTGGATCGTTTTCTGCATTAAATATTTGAATGTCAAAATAATTCCATTAGTTGGTATTGAATAATAATAAGAAGGGGAACAAAATTTCAGTGTGAAATAGTATAAATTAAATTTCCTACATGAACGGTATAATGATTAGAAGTATTCAAACACAAATAAAAACTTGTAATGAAAACTTTTACAAAACTTTTTTTTCTTTGCTTGTTTTTATTTCATGTCTCATTATAGATCCAACTAACAAAACAATAGACTACTTCTGATGTGTATTTCAAAAATCTTCAAGAAATGTTAAAAACGAACAAAAAGACTCTCTAGTAAACTGTAATTGAAACAACATTCAGCCAACAAAATACACTGTGTTATGTGATATTTTTACCCTTTGGTCCTTATCTAAAGCTTTTTAGAGTATAGGAAAAATGGGAGTCACCAAAGTGCCCATTGAAGTTAGGAATAGTTTACGTCTTTTATCCAGTCTAACTAATTTAACATTTACTTCAAAAAATAAAAGAAAATATTAACATATAGAGAAGTTGAATTACTACGTTATACACCTATAACTAGTGTCACATTGTGTGTCAGCTACATTCAGATTAAAAGTTTTCCTAAAGAATAAAAGAAAAAAATAAAGTAAAGCCACTGTAGTTTACCTCTCCACACCAATTAGTACCAACAATAAAATTTTTAAGTAGTTCTACATTTTCCATCACACAGTGTAAGATGGATATGATACTTTGAATAATTTAATACAATAAAATTAAATTGATATTATGGAGACAAATGCTACAAAATCCACTGATAATTAATTTACTGAAAGTACTATAAGAAAATATAGCAAATAATTATTTAGCACTTAGGATAGGATGATGAGGCCTGGCAGATAAATAAGACAGGTGTTGGGTTAAAAAAACAATCCACTGATGACAGAGAGATATCTGTAATATTAGTAGGAGATAAATAAAGATGCAAATAATGCCCCTCAAAATTTCTGAGCAAGACATGATTTGATGGACATGGGCAGGGATGCATGGAAGTGTTTAAATAATTTGGTGAATATTGACTAGCTGGGTATTTTTAATATACGAGTGAAGGAGTAAGCTATGGTGAAATACATGGGACAAAAATTATGGACCTAAATATGAGCTTTACAGTTTTTCAGATAAAATAAATACACATGCATGTTTATTTAAACATGGAAATATTATCCTACTAGTATGATAATATCTCCAGTGGGCCCATTAAAATTTGTTGTGTTAATCTTTGTTTCACACATTATTGACAAAATAGAACATAACCCTTCCGCTCTAAAGGAAATACATAGACCTGTTAAAAAAAAAAAGAAAAAAACCAACGTGATCTTTCATGTAAATATGCTCTTAAAGACTCTGAAGAAACAGATCATTGACTTGATGCAAAAGCTTTTCCAGTCTATCATGAAAATACGTATTTAACAACTTTGTAAATTTCAGGTCAATGGTCCAGTAGACCAAAAAGTCTTAGAGCTGTTATAGTATATCCTGTGAATGCACATTTAGGGAATTTAAAAATCCATATTATTGACTTGATTATTGATGCAAAGTAGCCATTACAGTTTATCAGATAATTAAATAGCCTATCATAAGAAGTACATTTATAGAATGCAGTCATAATTTATGTACAGAACTAAATGTAATACTACTTTCAAAATCCTTTTGTTAATTTTAATAGTCTCTTTTGGTACCTCTTCTCTTGTTCCCCGTTATGCATTTTTCTTCCATGTGTAGTGGAGGAAAAGCTTTTCCTTAACACTCTTACAGTCCCTGTCTGGACCTCAAAATTAAACTGACAAAGACAAAATTAATGGGAGAACAGCATATAAATGTATTTAATATAAGTTTTACATGACACAGGTGACTTCATAAGGAAATAAAGACCCCTGTTGGGTTTGTTTTTTTTTATGTTAAGTTTGATGAAGAGATTGAAGTCGTGCATAAATAGGATAGGTTAAGAGGTATGATGTAAGCGCAGTAAACTGGAGGAAACTTAGTAAGGCCTGTTTGATAAGATTTTTCTTGATGTCCCTTTGTCTTTGAAGTTAAGGATGCTCCTTTTCTCCGTACAGAGAGTGCATCTCTCACGTGGGTTTTCTGACCTGTTTCAGGGAAGATGTACAAGGTGGGGAGGAGGTCAAAGTGACCTTCTTATTTCTGCCATTTTCTGAAACTACTTCAACTTAAATTCAATATGCCAAGGTGCCATATTTTGGGGTAGTGTGTCCTGAACCTTGTAACATACATAATATGCTTGTAAATGGTCTTTGCAAATGTTTCTAAAATTTCCAATACACTACACAAGCGAATAGTGTAAAAAATCTTCATTGCATTGTGACTTTGCCAATTTTAATCCAGGTCATGATTTTTGAATGTATTTCTGTAATATGAAATAGTTTAAAATTTAAATTTTTCTTCAAAAGACATTCATGTTTTAAAGTTAATGAAAGATTTGAACCTGGGAGCCGGGATGGCTCAGTCAGTTAAGCATCTACCTTCAGCTCAGGTCATGATCCCATGACACTAGGATCAAACGCACATGGGCTTCCTGCTCAGCTGCTGGGTCGGGGGTGGGGGTCTGCTTCTCCCTCTCCCTCTGCCCTGCTTCTCCCTCCTGCTCATGTGTGCATGCTCTCTCTTTCAAATAAATAAGTAAAATATTTAAGATAAATAAATAAATACAGGATTTGAAGCTTGTCTCCTTTGTACTGGTTGAGCGTTTGGTCTGCTTTCCTGTTTATGGCACCCATAACTTTTATTTAACCCTGTCCAGATGGATTATTATTTTTATTTTTTTAGTGATAGTTGCAATTATATCTGTTAAAACAGATCTAATTCGTTTATTTGGATGAAAATCAGTCATTTAACTAGAAACCACAATATTTACCAGAAAGCCTATACTGATAAAAGTAAAATTAAGGTATGCTGTTTTTCTAAAATATCGTTTTAGGATAACATTTGCTATTTTTTTCAATTTTATTTTATTTTATTTATTTATTTTTTTAAAGATTTTATTTATTTATTTGAGAGAGAGAGAATGATAGATAGAGAGCATGAGAGGGGGGAGGGTCAGAGGGAGAAGCAGGCTCCCTGCTCAGCAGTCAAGTCCTGGGACTTGATCCCGGGACTCCAGGATCATGACCTGAGCCAAAGACAGTCGCTTAACCAACTGAGCCACCCAGGCGCCCTCAATTTTATTTTTTTAATCCACACTTAACTTTGGAGCTATTGTGTACAAGCTCTGAATCAGGCCATGTTTAATGTTTGTGTATGTGTATATATATGTTTATATACATATATATATACATGTTTTTCAATTAAGTACAACAAAAAATTATTTTAGTCAAAAATTTGAATTACACGTAAACCTACAAATGTTTCATATACTCTAAATAATTACACAAAAGGAAAATATTGGCATTTTCAAATCAAGGAAAATCTTAAATGTACTTGTTAAACACCTTCCTGAACTCTAAAAATAAATACTTAAAATTTCTACATGTTCTACTTGAATCAATACTTGATAGTAAAATGGCCCATCTTCCATTCCTTTTTTTTCACACTTGAACTATAAGGTTTTTTTTAAGATTTATTTATTTATTTGAGAGAGAGATAGAGAGACAGTGTGTGGGAGGAGGGGCAGAGGGAAAGGGTGAGAATCCTCAAGCAGACTCCCCACTGAGTGCAGAGTTTGACTTGAAGCTGATCCCAGGACCCTGAGATCATGACCTGAGCCAAAATCAAGAGTCAGATGCTTAACTGACTTAGCCACCCAGGTGCCCCGAACTATAAAATATATTTTTTTCAAAGTTAGATAATCGGAATTGTTGCCTTTTGTTATTTTCAGGAAGGACCCCAAACCTTACAGAGGTCTCAATTATCTGAATTTCTTCAATAACCAGTTTTCAATTTAGCTTTCCTGACTTATCTTTTTATAGGTCCCAAAAATCTGTGCAGAACCAGCAGGTCCCTGAAGCTCCCCACTCTCTTATGGCCATGTGTATCTGCCTGGAATAGTCTTTATTCCATTTTTTCAGCTGAAAAACTATTCTCAGATGTGCTAGACACTGATAATTCAAAATAAATGAGACACAATTACCGTTCTCAAAAGGACTTACTCTTCTTTCAGGGCTCTGTTTGGTCATATTTTGAAATCATTCTTCACATCTCAAAATAAAGTTAAGTACATCTTCTGAATCCTACAACTTCTTTCCTATGCCTCTACTACAACTACAAACTCTGTTATTCGGTAATGTAGAAATCTATTTATATCTCCCCTATTCGTTGTTAGTTTCTTAAGGAAAATGACTGTTGTATTCCCTTCTGTATCCTAATCTGCCTAATTGCACTTTAATAAATTTTGGTAAGTGAATTGCTAATGAATTATAAATTTAAGACTACTGGTTCTAAAATAGAAAATACATAGTAGGTCATGTGTAAAAGAAGCATTGTTTTATTTCTTACATTTATTATTTATTATTAAACATTTATTATTTATTACATTTATTATTTATTATTACATTATTATTTACATTTATTTAGAGAAGACTGTTAAAACTTCTTTCATCAATTTGCATATTTTTTTATTTCTCCTTTTGGTTCTGTTAATTTTTGCAGTATACATTTCAGAGCTATATTAGTGTCACACAAATTTAGGATTGTTAAATATTCTTGGTGGATTATTTTGTCATTATAAAATTTTCTCTGTCTCTATTAATATTTTCTTTTTTTTAAGATTTTATTTATTTATTTGACAGAGAGAGACACAGCAAGAGAGGGAATACAAGCAGGGGGAGTGGGAGAGGGAGAAGCGGCTCCCCGGGGAGCAGGGAGCCTGATGTGGGGCTCAATCCCAGGACCCTGAGATCATGACCTGAGCTGAAGGCAGATGCTTAATGACTGAGCCACCCAGGCACTCCTCTATTAATACTTTCTGCTTTAAAGTTTGCTTTACCTGTTATCACTACAGTTAAACCAATTATGTTTCTGTTAGTGTTGACTGGTATATACCTATCTATTTTCAACCTTTATTTCTCAGTATTTAAGAATTTTCCTTTTTAAGCAGCATATGGGTGGTTTTGTTTTTGTATTCAGCCATATAATCTTTGTCTTTCAATTGGAATATTTAATCTGTTTACATTTAATGTAATTGCTAATATATTTGGGTTTAACTCTATAGACTTGCTACTGATTTTCCACTTGTACCAAATATTCACCATAACTTTTTTTAAAAAGATTTTTTTATTTTTTAAAAAGATTTTTAAAAAGATTTTATTTGACAGAGAGAGAGTCAGCAAGAGAGGGAACACAAGTAGAGCGAGTAGGAGAAGAAGCAGGCTTCCCACTGAGCATGGAGCCCAATGCAGGGTTCGATCCCAGGACTCTGGGATCATGACCTGAGCCAAAGGCAGCCGCTTAACCAACTGAGCCACTCAGGCGCCCCCACCATAACTTTTTTTTTTAATATTTTATTTATTTATTTGAGAGACAGAGAGCATAAGAGGGGGTGTGGGAGCAGAGGGAGAGGGAGAAGCAGACACCCCTCTGAGCAGGGAAGCCCAACACGGGGTCCAATCCCAGGACCCTGAGATCATGACCTGAGCCAAAGGCAGACATTTTACCCTCTGAGCCATCCAGGTGCCCATCACTATAACTTTGATTCCATTTTTTATTTATTTTGGATTAAGTATTATTATGATTTTTTTCTGCTTTCTACTTTATTACTTTCTTAATGAAACAATATTTTACTTTTACTGTAGTGAAAATAATAGGTATCATAAAATGTTATACAAATTTATTAAAGACTAATAATGTACTTTTACTGTCTTCCAGAAAATATAAAGACCTTTGAATATTTTTCCTGTAATTACTACCATCAGCATGTATGCTAATATTGACATGTTATGTATATATTATATACATTTATATATATATGTACATATATATAATTTTATCTATTTTAGAGAGAGAAAGAGAGCACAAGCAGGGGGGAGCTGAGGGAGAGGGAGAGAGAGTATCTCCTGCAGACTCCCTGCTGGGCTCAGAGCCAAATGTGAGGCTTGATCTCACAATGCTGAGATCATGACCTGAGGTGAAATCAAGAGTCCAAGCCTTAACCAACTGAGCCACCCAGGTGCCCCTATATACATAATTTAAAAACAAAACAAAACAAATCATTATTTTAGACAACCACTATTTATGTAAGTCTAACTACATATTTGACTTCATTTTGTTCTTTATTTTTAACTATGTATTCCTACTTTTAATCTGTAATGATTTTTCTTTTGGCTAAAAGATTATCTGCAGTATTTTCTTTAATTTAAATCTTCTAATAACAATGTCTCTCCATTTTTATTTTTATTAATGTCTACAATATCATTATTTACCTATATATAAACATACAAAACTATATGCAGACATATAAAAGTATTTACAAATTTTAATAATCATAGCTTCTGATTTGATTAGTGTAATTTTATCACCACATGGGTAAATAATGATTTATATTAATACCACAATCCTAAGTACATTTCTATTCAATTGGTTTGTTAATATCAATTTATTTGCTTCAAGATAGAACATTTCCTCCAGTAAATTCATCCCCTGACCCCATGGTAAATAATTTTATCTTAAATATTGATAAATTTAACTTAATTTGCAGTATTATTTACAATACTCCCAGATCTTATACTTGAAAATTAATTTCCAAAAGCCTCACTCAAAAATTTTTTAAATTAGATGAAAAAAATCAAACCATTCTTGGAATTAACTTGACTGATTTTCTATTTAAAATATCTGGTGACACTAATAAAAATAAAACTGGTATAATTTAACTATTTGAAATTTCTTTATGCTAATGAATCCAAATAACAAAAAAACTATTGCTTTACTTTTCTAGGTGCAAAAGAAAGCTTGGAAAAGAAAATCATTAAATGTATTCTCAAAAAACAATTCTTTAAATTAAAAGTCACTCTGTTCATAGAGAAATATGTAAATACATTTTCTAAAGCCACAGGCAGTAGATTATCATGTTTATTTATTTTTATAGCAATTATTTTATATAAAGTATTATGATGCTTTTGAAGCAAAAAAAAAATTCCCATTTTTCTGGTTTTCATATAGTCTCGAATACCATTAAGTCTCTTTGGTAAAAGGAAAATTCTGACATCTAGTTTGTGTAAGTTACATATTCATCATCAAATCTGGAAATGAAAAGCTGGTATGTATTTTTCACCAAACATGTAGTTTTGATTTCTTTTTTAATATTTTTATTTACTTATTTGACAGAGAGAGACACAGCGAGAGAGGGAACACAAGAAGGGGGAGTGGGAGAGGGAGAAGCAGGCTTCCCGCTGAGCAGGGAGCCCGATGTGGGGCTCGATCCCAGGACCCTGGGATCATGACCTAAGCCTAAGGCAGACACCTAACCGACTGAGCCACCCAGGAACCCCATGTAGTTTTGATCTTTATATAACAAATTGCTACTGAAAGGGATTATTGCATGTTTTTAGAATGCATTGATAAAAATAAGGTGTTAAATAGTCTAAAATTTACACCATATACTACATGACAAAGCTATTGTAGCAAAAGCCTTCAGACTATTCTCTCCAGACACTGTTGTGGGAAGTCTCAGTCTCTATTTTCTACATGTTTCACATACATCTAACCAGTATCTGTTCATGTTTCTCACTGACCTTGCTAAACAATAGCCTAGCAACTTCGCATATGACAGACCTGACAATATTTCTTTAGAGAATTCCAGAATTACTTTTGACCAATGATTGCTGTATCTATTGTACTTACTTTTTTTCATTCACAAATCTCCAGCTCAAAAGAAACCTTACAAGATCTGGATTTCAAGCCTGGTATCATGATGAAACAAAACTTTTGAAGGTCTGGGGATGGGGGGATTAATAAATAATAAGAATGAGAATAATTGTGTTAGAGGGTAGCTTGTGGTAGACCGCAAAAAAATTCTCATTCTTACCCTTCCTTGCATCTGTGAACTCTGTCATGTAACTTTGTAGTAATCTTTCATGCACCTTAAGGTTTGTAAAGCATCAGCATGTACTCCTGTTCTTTTTCATCTGCCTTCACCATGAGAATATGCTTTAACAAGCCTGCCAGAGAGGTGAGAAGAGTGTGGAGCGGAGGACAGTCATCTCAGCCGGCAACCAGCTGATCCACAGATGCTTGAGTCCCCAGCCTGGACTCGGCTGACTCTCAAACATATAAAAAAGCCCATTTGAGACCCAAACCACCTAGCCCTAAATCTCTGAACTTCAGACACATGAGCTTAACTAGATTATTGTTGCATGTCACTAAGGTTTTGTGGTTCTTTGTCACACACAGTTATTGTGGCAATGGATCACTGATATTGAAATAAGAAATGCCAGGCAGAATTTTTCAGGTCAGGAAACATGTACAAGGTCTTCTAAATCTGTCTAATTATGAAGGCAGAACTAGGGATAAACCAACATTCTCTTACCCCCAAAACAGTGTTTTTTATCACTACATGTGTAAACAATCTTCTTGATTTTTTTTCTGAGGTGGTTTTAATATAGCTGTTTTTTGGTATTTAAAGGTAATTTTTCTAGAGGGACCTAAAATCACAACTTTCATTTTCCTTTCCAATGTAAATCCCCTTTAAGTTCATACAATTTTCACATTTCTTTCTTACCTTCTCATTCCATCTTCTAGCACGACATAAGAAAAGAAAACCTTTGGAAAAGTTTCAACAGAGGTCTTATCTACTTTCCCCATTAAAAAATTTATCTTGATTTTACATTTAAGGATTCTAAAAAGAGATATTTGAACTTACTGTAAATTTAACTTCTTGTGTTTGATGTAAGAAACAAGAAATAGTTCTTTGAATACCCAAGGTGACTATCCTCATTTAAAACATTTGGACTTTAACTGAAAAATTCTGAGGGGATTTATAGGCACTGATGTTTAGCAACATGACAATATTGTGACTAAGGCTGAACAGTTGTTAATGCTGTACTACAGAGGATATCAATAATCATATTCAGTAATTAAGGTCTTTCGTGCCATTTAAATAAAATAATAGCAGTGAGTGATTCTTCATTTTAGCTTGAATTAAAATCACTTGGGGGAACAGAGTCATAGCTCCAAGAATTTCTGATGTAAGTGGCTTCAGAATTAAACATACTCGGGCTTCCCAGGTGGGTTTAATGTATGGCTAAAGGTGAATAAAAACTGTTCAAATTTTTGTTATTGTGTATAAGTTAAAATTCCTTGATACTTCATGAAAAACTTTGAATTTGAACATTGTGGCATTTTATAGCACTTTGTGAGTGGTTTTCTCACTGCTGTCTTTGAAGCACATATAGTATCTTGTACAAAATGAATGCTCAATTAATAGTTATTGAGTTTATTTTTTTAAAGATTTTTGTTTATTTATTTGACAGAGAGAGACACAGCAAGGGAGGGAACAGAAGGAGAAGCAGAGGGAGAAGCAGGCTTCCCGTGGAGCAGGGAGCCCGATGCGGGGCTCGATCCCAGGACCCTGGGATCATGACCTGAGCCGAAGGCAGACGCTTAACGACTGAGTCACCCAGGTGCCCCAGTTATTGAGTTTAAAAGTTTATGAATGAATAAATGAGTGAATGAATGAAACACTTATACTCCAGCTAAGCTGTGGTAATTATTCTAGCAAGAAATAATATCTCATGAAACATTAACAGAGCCATGTTTCATAACTTTGTGAATCAAGCTTTTGTTCGTTTCCTTTAATGTAATGATTCTCAATCTTTAGTACATATCAAAATCATTTGGAGCTTCAAGCTTTAAGGTTCTTAAACAGTAGATTGCTGGGCTCCAACCCCAGAGTGTCTGATTCTCTGTCTGAGGTGAGGCTAGATAATTTGCATTTTTAAGAGGTTCCCAGGGGATTCTAATGCTCCTTGTCTGGGGCCAAACTTTAAGAACTGCTTCTCAAATTCATATGCAATCCCTCTTTTTGAAATCTCGGCAGTTTATCCAAAGATCTTTGTAAAGGTCTAACATATCCCATCTGCCTGATATGCTGACATTACTTGGCTCATATCATATTGCCCAGTGGGAATTGGAATGCCAGGAACCTCGCAATGATACTCTGGTTACTGCTATGCTGTGACTAATGTCATCCTTTGTCTCTGACCCAGGGGTCTCATGTCTTCTGCCAGTATTCATTAAACTGTGAATTTGAAAGTAGGCTAAAATCTCTGATCAGTCACAATTCTTGACAGTACATATTAAAATATAAAATCAATTTCAGGACTTCTTTACAGCATGGTGAACAGCAGTTTTCCTGGCATGTTGTAACATTGACATTGAAAAGATCTATAGCATTTTTAATTGGAAGTCCTGAATAGAGAACTTCTCCTCAGACATTCTCAGCTCTCCATTTAAGTGGGATTCTTGAGCTTAGGGGGAAAAAAAAAGAAAGAAAAAAGAAAAGAAAAGAAATTGTGAATTCGGTCCCAGTTGACCCAGAAAAAAAAAGGGGGGGCTATGTCTGACTTTCTTAAAGGCTAGTCATTTGTTATTTCAGACTTGATTCTACAAATAGCAAGAATAAAAATAGATCAGAATGGTGTTGACCAAATGGATTGGCATCCCAGGAATGTTTATGGCCACCCTTTAGATACACTCAGCACAGAACATGTGGATTAGTATCTATCAAGATTTAGAGGAAAACTGGTGTAATTTTTTCTCCCTATAATTATTAATAGACTTTATTTTTAGGGCAGTTTAGAGTCATAGCAGTATTGAGCTAAGAGCATAGATATTTCCTATAAACTCCCTACCCCAATACATACATATCTTCTCCTATTATCAACATTCCCCACCAGAGTGGTACATCTGTTACAACTGATGAACCTACATTGGCATGTTATTATCACCCAGGGACTATAGTTTACATTAGAATTTTCTCTTGGTGTCGTACATTCTATGCATTTTAACAAATTTATAATGACATGTGTCACCATTATAGTATCATACAAAGTAATTTCACCGCCGTAAAAAAAAAAACCTCTGTGCTTTGCCTATTCATCCCTTCCTCCCCCTGACCAGTGGCAACTGCTGATATTTTCATTGTTTTTCAATATTTTTGCCATTTTCAGAATGTCATATAGATGGAATCATAAAGTATACGGTCCTTTCAACATGGCTTCTTTCACTTAGTAATATGAATATAAGGTTCCTCCATGTCTTATAGTGGCTTGTCAGCTCATTTATTTTTAGCACTGAATAATATTTTATTGTCTGGGTGCACCACAGTTTATTAATCCTTTCACCTGATGAAGAACATCTTGGTTGCTTCAAGGTTTTGGCAATTATAAATAAAGCTGCCATGAACATCCATGTGTAGCTTTCTGTGTAGAGATTCAGCTCCTTTTGGTAAATATCAAGGAGTGCAATTGCTGGGTAGTATGGCAAGTATCTGATTAGTTTTGTGAGAAACTTCCAGACTATCTTCCAAAATGGCTACACCATCTTTTATTTCACAAACAATGAATGAGTTTCTGTTTCTCCACACACCTGTTGCTGGTGTTCCAGATTCTGGCCATTCTAATAGGCGTGTAGTAATATCTCATTGTTGTTTTAGTTTGCATTACCACAATGGCATGTGGAGCATCTTATCACTTGGTTATTTGCCACTTGTATATCTTCTTTGATGAGGTGATTGTTCAAATATTTGACCGATTTTTTAAAACTTTTTTGCATGTAGATGTCCAGTTGTTCCAGCCACCATTTATTGAAAGACTATCTTTTACTCCATTGCATTGCCTTTGCTCCTTTTTCAAGGACCAGTCAATTGTATTTATGAGACTCCATTTCTAATCTGTTCTATTAATCTCTTTGTCTATTCTTTTACCAATGCCACATTATTTTGATTACTGTTGCTTTATAGTATGCCTTGAAGTCATATGGTGTCAGTCCTCCTACTTTGTTCTTGTCCTTCAATATTGTGCTGTCTATTCTGGGTCTTCTGACTCTTTATGAAAACATTAGAATCAGTATGACAATATCCACAAAGTAACTTGCTGGGATTTTGCTTGGGATTGCCCTGAATCTAGAGATCAAGTTGAGAAGAACTGATGTCTTGACAATATTGAGTCTTCCTATCCATTAACATGAAATATCTCTCCATTTATGTAGTTCTTTTTTGAATGCTTTCTTCAGAGTTTTGTAGTTTTCCTCTTATAGATCTTCTATTTTTATAGATTTATGCCTAAGTATTTCTTTCTGGAGCATGCTAATGTAAATGATATCTTTAATTTCACATTCCATTTCTTCATTGTTGGTATATAGGAAAGTAATTGCCATTTTATATTAATTGTGTATTCTACAACCTTGCTATAATTGCTTCTTAGTTCCAGGGGTTTTATTCAGTTCTTTCAGATTGTCTACATAGACCGTCATGTTATCTACATTGCCTTGTTCCTGACCTTAGTAGAAAAGCTTCAAGTATGTATGTAGTTAGGTGTAGATTTTTTGTATGTATGTTTTATTAAAATAGGGAGATTCCTACATGATTAAACTTCCTGTCCTTTCTTGGTATGTCAGTACACTTCTTTTTTCACTGTTTTAGTAGTTGCCCTAGGGTTTGCAATATATATTTACAAGTAATCCACATCCATTTTCAAATAACACTATACCATTTCACAGGTACAGTTAGTACCTTTAATAACAGAATAGTCTTAATTCCTTCCTCCCATCCCTTGTACAATTGCAGTCCTTCATTTCACTTATATATAAGTATATATGAGTATACATATACTTATATAATATGTGCACATGCACATACATAATTGTATACATTGTTGCTATTATTTTTGAACAAACTGCTATCTGTTAGATCAATTAAGAATAAATAAAAGATTTAATTTTACCCTCATTTATCCCTTCTCTAATGCTCTTCCTTTCTTTATGTAGATCCAAGTTTCTGACTTTTATTATTTTCTTTCCTCCTAAAGAACTTTTATTTAGCATTTCTTACAAGGCAGGCCTACTGGGAACAAAAACCTCTCAAATTTCTTTGTCCGAGGAAGTCTTTATTTCTTCTTCACTTTTGAAGGACAATTTTGTAGGGTGTAGAATTCTGGGTTGGTGGGTTTTTTTCCCCTCAACACTTCAAAAAACTTACCCTCTTCTTTTTTACATGGTTTATGAGGGGAAGTTGATTATAAGATATAATTCTTTGTTCCTCTATAGGTAAGGTACCTTCCCCCCAGCCTTGCTTCTTTTAGAATTGTTTCGTTATCTTTGATTTTTTTTAGAATTTGAAAATGATATATGTTGTTGCATTTTTTTTTTTTTTTTTTTTGCCTTAATCCTGCTTGGTGTTCCCTGACCATCCTGGTCTGTGGATTGGTGTCATTAATTTGGGGAAATTCTCAGTCATTATTACTTTAAATATTTCTTCTTTTCCTATCTTTCTTCTCTTTCTGGTATTCCCATTACATGTATTTTACATGTTTTGTAGTTGTCCTATTCTTGGATATTCTCTTCTTTTTTTTGTTTTGTTTTGTTTTTCCAATCTTTTTTTCCAGTTGCTTACCAATTTTGGAGGTTTCTACTGAGATATCCCAAACTCAGAGATTCTTTTTTTAGCCACCTCAGTCCAAAAAACACATAAAAATATTCTTCATTTCTGTTATAGTGTTTTTGATCTCTAGCATTTATTTTTGGTTCTTTCTTAAAAATTGCCATTTCTCTGCTTACATTGTCCATCTGTTTTTTTGCATGCTGTCTACTTTATCTCATTAGAGCCCTTAGCATATGAATCATTGTCTTTTTAAATTCCTGGTCTTAAATTCCAACATCCTTGTCACACCTGAGTCCAGTTCTGATGCTTGCTCTGTCTCTTCAATTTGTGTTTTTGCCTTTTAGTGTGTCTGTAATTTTTTTTTCTTGATAGCCAGGAATGATTTACTGAGTTAAAAAAATGTAAATAGACCTTTAGTATTATGGTGGTAATATGTAGGGGAGGAGAGGCATTTTACAGTCCTATGATTAGGTCTCAGTACCTTTTAGTAAGCCTGTGCTTCTAGACTGTGAACTTTACATGTGCATTTCAGTTCCTTCTTAGGTGGGGCAGGATGGCTAGAATGGATGGAATTGGGTATTCCCCTTCCTCCAAATGAAAGGCTAGAACTAGCTGGGGTTGGATATCTCCATATCCCTAGGTCGGTGAGGCTGTGATAAAACCCAAGCAGTTAGGCTCTAGTTAAATACTTTCTTCTAAGGGAAGACTTTGTTAAAAAAGAAAGAAAGAAAGAAAGAGAAAGAAAGAAAGAAAGAAAGAAAGAAAGAAAGAAAGAGAAAGGAAGGAAGGAAGAAAAAGAAAGAAAGAAGGAAAGGAAGAAAGAAAGAAATGTTCTGGTGTATTTCAAAATGAATCCTTTCCCCCTGCAGGACCCATGAGGGAATTGTTATCTGATATTCTCTGTGAGAACCTGGTAGAACTCCAGGAGGTAAAATTCATAAAAGTGTATGGACACCCCATGACTTCATCTCCCTGAAGTTCTTAACTCTCAGAGTTGTCCTCACTGAGCCTCCAGCAATTCATCAATTACAGTTCAAGTTTCCCTACTCCTGCACTGGTTCCCACAGAGGTTTCAGGTCATGGGTTTCTTTTCCAGTAAGTTGTAATTCTTTGTATTCACCTGTCTGTCTCCAATATGGGGACAGTAGTTTGCCCTCTGACCTAACTTCTCTTATACATCTAAGAATGGTTGTTGATTTTTCTTTCTTTCTTTCTTTTTTTTTTGTGGTTGTCGATTTCAACTTGTTCAGTGTTTATTTGTTGTTAGGATAGGGTGGTGACTTCCAAACTTCTTATATACCACACCTGTGTTACTTCTTTTTCAAGTAAACAAACCATTTGAAGCTAAAAAAAGATGGTGTCTTTTTTTTCCTATTCTTACATTCCCATGGTACATTCTAATAAAAAAAAGAGATAAATCTCTTAATTTTTTTTCTGGCACTTCAATCTTCATTTTCTTCTCATCAGCCATTCACAACAGCCAGCTTGATCAGCAGGAAATGTTGTAGCTGACAAATAAAAATGGTTAGACATATTTTCTTCATTCTTTCCTTACCGATCCCACCCCCTTTCCTTCTCCTTATGATGAATGATCACCAGAGAAGCAAGTTTAAGTCATGTTTAAGTATCCTTTTTGTGCTCTCTTGCTGATTTTAAGAAAATCTGACTTTGCTGATGTTGGTTTTTCATCTCATAATTATGCTAATATTTTTTCATCCAGAAGTATAAACTTTTTATCTTAAGAGTTTTGAGTATATTGCTCATTAAAAAGTGCCTCACCATTTAGATAAATTGAGTTTAGAAATATGAAATTACAACATATATTATTTCTCACTTAAAAAGAATCTCTCAGAAGACAACCTATTCTTTTACTAATAGCTGTTCTCATAAGCAATAGAAAATAAAAACATATAATCATATATTGTATTAAAAATAAGTTATGTGCTATCCATTATGATGTAAAATTTCAAAGTCCTCTCCTACCTTAAATTTGACTTAACTTTTTACAATATGGGCTTTTTTTTTTTAAGATTTTATTTATTTATTTATTTGAGAGAGAGAATGAGAGAGAGAGCGAGCATGAGAAGGGGGAGGGTCAGAGGGAGAAGCAGACTCCCCACTGAGCAGGGAGCCCGATGTGGGACTCGATCCCGGGACTCCAGGATCATGACCTGAGCCGAAGGCAGTCGCTTAACCAACTGAGCCACCCAGGCGTCCAATATGGGCTTTTTTTTAAAAAAAAATTTAATTGCATTTCTCTTTTGAGTGTCCTCTCAGTTCCAAAAGTTAATGGAAAATTCAGACTTCCTCTTTCCATTTAAAACAGTAATTACGTTTATAGTATATTTGAAGGTGCTACAAAATCTTGTACATCGCCTTCTTAGGTGAATGTTAAGCAGAAAGATAATCAAAAATCTTCTTGTCCCATGTTTCTATTTTCAGGGATAGGACTTGAATAGACGCTGCGTGCCTAAAGCACCAACTTATCTTTTGTTCACCTCAACCCCATTTCCTTCCCCTTTCTTTTTTTTTTAAGATTTTATTTGTTTATGAGAGAGAGAGAGAGAGAGAGAGAGAGAGAGAGCACAAGTTGGGGGAGGGGCAGAGGGACAAGGAGACTCCCCACTGAACATGGAACCACATACAGGGCTGAATCCAGGACCCCGAGATCAAGACCTAAGCCAAAATCAAGAACTGGATGCTCAACTGACTGAGCCACCAAAGTGCACCACTTCTCCTTTCAATACCAATTTCTCTTTTGCCTAAGATTCTATATATTAATCTGTTTTTTTCCTTAGCATTTTATTTCTAAGACTCCTTATTCAGGATTTTAAATACTTTGAGTTATTTAGGCTCATGTCTTGAAAGAGTTTCCAGAGAACCTTTTTCTGCATTTTGAGCAACAAGAACAAAGAAAGGGGGCAGGCAAATAAACTTCTATCAATAATAAATGTGGTTGGAGAAAATTTTAGACTTTATTTTTTCCATGAATGCTATGATGCAGACCATTACAACATGTCTACCAATATGGTCATGTAAATTTGCATCCATAATGATTCTGTTGCTACAGGTTGATAAATATTCCACAGTAAAAACTTTGTTTGCTTTGTAATAAAATTATAACCAGGCAAGGATAAGAGCCTCTAGGGCAATAATTGCTTCACAGTAGGGGGCATCTACATCTTAGATTGCTTGGCATCTGGCCTCTAAATCATCTGTACAGAAGATAGTATGGCCAGCCAAGAAAACAGGAAAAACAAGGACTGTTTATCAACATACAGAACACAGTGTATTTAGGTTATCTATAATTTATTAATATTTTTAAAACAAAACCAAAGGAAACTAAGTCAGACTTACCAGTTTTAAAAAGGAATACAATTTAAAAAAAAAAAAAAAAAATAAAAAGGAATACAATTTATGAATCTAGGACTGTGCTAGAAAATCAAAGTGCTATTGTCACTACAGGTAAGTATTTCTGTCTTAGAACTTTTCTAGATGAAGGTAGTTTCATAACAAAAATGTATAAATAAGAGATAACCCATATTTTTGTCTACCATATGCTAGGTACTCAGTTATGAGCTTTAGGTTAGATATAACATTTTATTCTCACCCTAAAACTGTGACATAGATTGCTTAGTATATTGCTCTAACTTATAGGAGAGAAAACTAAGGCTCCAGGAAGTAAGGACATTTGTTCAAATTCACAACTAGTATGTAGCCACTTGGTAAATCAAACTGTTTTTATCTGATACCTAAGTTTATTTTCTTAATGGCTGGGACATTTACTTTATTTCTAAATATGCATGAACTTTATTCCAACACTGGCACAGCTCTCAAGAATAGTAAACAAATAAACATACAACAAACTCAGCTCCAATTTGAGTTTTTTAGTGATATTCAAGGATGAGTGGCCATTCCAGAATTAGGAAAGTTATATTATTGGTCAGCATGCTAGTGCATTTACAGAAGTCATCAGGAAGACAGAAATGACCAGGTCATCTTCAAGGCACTATTTCCAAGCATCTAGGGACCCTGACACTTTTCTACCAAACACTACCCTGTTTTATTCATTGTTAAGTGAAATTATGGTATGCATTGACTTATATTTTATCCTTTGTGTACCTCCTCTTACATGTAAACACATGAAAACAAGTTTCTTATTATGTTGTTCTCAGCCAAATCCTAGAATAGTAATGGAAACATAGTATCTACTCTACAAATACATGCAGAATAAATGAATGAAAGAAACAATTCTTGGAGAAGCTGTAAAGAGTTGTGTATATGGTAGTGAAGAGCAGCAAGAAATCATTTCAAATGACTTATTGGATATGTTAAATTTTTCTTACTGTTTGTCTCCAATATGAAGTTGGAAACACTACTTGTAAAAAAAGAAAAAGGAAGAGACAGCATTAAACAATTAATTGGGGTCAGTTTATTCAGAGATGATGGAGAAATAATTCAAAGAGCAAGCCTCTGAGAAGAAAGCTACTCGATAGGTGGTAGGAAACCAAAGAATGTCAAGATATTGATAGAGAGGATTTCTCTCTTAATTACTGAAATTCTATACCATCTAAAGATATTTCTATCAAGAGTAAATATGGCTTTTTCGAATACATAATATTCCATATTTCACATAAAAATTCAAAACTTTGTAAATTTGGCAAGGCTTGGAGGATACTTGTGAGAAGAGATCAAATATGAAGATTGCTGATTTCTTTTCCAGAAGCAAACAGACTCAAGGCTAATCAGTTGACAGGCACCGGGCTATCTTCTCAGAACATGTGACTAATATGTGAGAGAAATTTTCCCCAGGATTAGGAACAAAAAACTCAATAACCTTTTACCCAATTGGACCGAAACACAGGAGATTTATACTGGAGCTTAAAAAAAAAACCCTAGAGTCTGTCATTACTGGTTTTCAAGTATTATGTAGGCACCTGAAGGGCATAGAGTCCAGGTGGTGTGTTCATCTTTTATTCCCCATTTGAAGGTCATACCTTTGGAATAGAAATGAAGATATGAGAAATGAACAGCTGGTTGCATAAATGACATCAAAGAACAGGATTTGGTTCTTTTGGACATAATTATGCTAACACAATCACTAGCTCCTGCAGTGAAAAGTGCATTTCATGGGTCTGCAGAGGACATATTTTTCAGGACATTCACTGACATAATCAACAAGATTCTTAAATCTCAAGAGGGAAAGCAATTGCCATGAGGAAAATTCAATAAGAAATAAAATGATGTATATCAAGTAAAATCCAGAGAGGAAAAACAATGGTGTAGATACCTACTATTTCTAAGGAAAAACCAGTAAATGCATTTAGAGTTCAACTTAATGTCTGTAAATTTCTAAATAACAATATTGAGGTTAAATATAATAAGATACATATAGGATCTTAATGTAAAGAAGGCAAATATGACATGGGATGTAGATCTAAATTGTTATAATGAAAACTATAGCATCCCCAGGAGTAACGATCTTAATGCAAAGAAAAGAATAGGATTTTATGTCAAGATTATGAATAATTATTTGTAAATTCACCCAAAGTGAAAATCACTTAGAAAAAAAATATTGAAGGCATTTTATTTTGAAAATATACTATATCTGCCTGTCCAACCACAGTGATTTCCTACTAAAGGTTACAAAATAGGTGAAGTGGCAAAGGTCTTAATAATAGGGTTTAAAAGGAATTCCATTTTAAGAAAATGCAATATGTGATCAATTTTTGAACTGTTTTTGCCTTGATAATAATTTCCTCTTTCAAATGTTTTAAGAAGAAACTGGAAGATGTTTTTGTGAAGATGTAATACCCTATATGGACAAAAATTGGGAAAAGGATATTGTAAATAGTAATAACTTTTTAAAACATTTATCACACCTTCTAAAAATCTATCAAGACTTTTGCCAAAGAAGAGAATGTGGCTGACACTATCACCAAGGATTTGGGAACACAGGAAACAGCTTTTGGGAAAGGAAAAAAGGTATGATCCTATTACCTGAATTTTGTAAAGCAGTGGTTCTAATCCAGGGGCAATTCTACCCCCAGTGACACTTGCCAATGTCTGAAGATATTCTTGATTGTCCCAACTGTGGGATACTATTGGCATCAGTGGGCAGAGGTCAGGAATGATGCTAAACATCCTACAATACAGAACTGCCCCCTTACCCCTTGCTCCAACAAATAATTATTCAGCACAAAATCTCAATAGAATTAAAGTTGAAAAAGTCCGCTCTAGGTAATGACATAGCTCCATGAATATGTGAGGTTAGTTTTTTTTTTAATTACAAATTACAATAATGAGGAAAAAAGGGAAACATCCAAACAATGTACCATGGCTATATGTGAAATTTCCTGTTGAAACTAGAAAGTGATGTTTATACTTTAAAAATCTCAGATTTGGGGTGCCTGGGTGGCTCAGTCACCCTAGGGTCCTGGGATCGAGTCCTGCATCTGGCTCCCTGTTTGGCAGGGAGCCTGCTTCTCCCTCTCCTCCCTACTTGTGCTCTCTCTCACTATCTCTGTCTGTCTCTCTCTCAAATAAATAATAAATAAAATCTTTAAAAAATTATTTTTTTGGATTTGGATTTGGATTGAGCAGGATTAGTATCTAGTTCTGTTTCAGCTACAGCCTTTAATAATATTGAGGTGGAAGAACTCTAGTAGTCATGTATTGGAGTTACAGAATAAAACAGTAGGATTCAAATTCTCAGTCTACATCAACAAGGAAACAATGGCTTTGAATGACTCATTGGACCAGATGGACCTAACAGATATATTCAGAATATTCCATCCTGAAACAGCAGAATATACATTCTTTTCTAGTGCACATGGGACATTCTCCATAATAGATCACATAGTAGGTCAGAAATCAGGCCTCAACAAATACAAAAAGGTTGAAATCATACCATGCACCTTTTCTGACCACTATGAAACCAGAAGTCAACCACAAGAAAAGATTTGGTAAGACCCCAAATACACAGAGGTTAAACAACATGCTACTAAACAATTAATGAATCAACCAGAAAATCAAAGAAGAAATAAAAAAAATTCATGGAAACAAATGAAAATGAAAACACAGTGGTCCAAGATCTTTGGGATACAGCAAAAGTGGACCTAAGAGGGAAGTATATAGCAATACAGGCTTACCCTCAAGAAACAAGAAAAACCTCAAATAAATAACCTAACCTGACACCTAAAGTAGCTTGAAAAAGAACAACAAACAAAGCTCAAAGCCAGCAGAAGGAAGAGAACAATAAAATTAGAGCAGAAAAAAATATATACATATATTCTCAATCTACCAACTACTAGCTGATCACCTGTGCAGATCCTCTTTATGAACCCCTTTATTTTATCTATAAAAGAAGGATTAAAAATAATATCTGCCTCATAATATTTTTTGTGCATATTGGTGCAATACTAAAATTAAACCACTTAGTAAAATACTTGTAATGATAAATGTAGGATAAATAGCAGCTTTTATTTATTACTATTTTCTTAGCTTTCATTTCCTCACCTGTAAATTAAGAACACTTGATAGGATGATCTTCAAGATAAGATTTAATATCTGAAAGTTTTCAGATCTTAAATCCTACAAAAAATTAACTAAACTTAATAAAGTGATTGATTAAAAAGATCCTCTTCAAAATAGAGAAGTGATCTATTTAAAAGATCCCATTTAAAATGGAGAAATAAACTTGCAGTGCACAAAACACTAAAATACAGTAAATTTTGAAAATAATACCAAAAGACAAAAGAATTTTTACATTCAGTGCTGGGTTTGAAATGAGAAAACACAAACTTGCAATTTGGGAAGTCTAATTTCTACTACAATTTAACTTAAAAAAATCAAACATGATTGAGAAGCTAATTGAATTGGAGCAAAACTAAAATCAATGTTTAATATGTTGAGCTAAAATCTGATGACCAAGGGACATTGAAAACCAACATGGGATTCAAGATGCTAGGCAAGAACCAGCAGAAACTTCTCAAAGTTTTGTTTCCAGCCCTAGATAAAAAATGCTTCAAGTTTACTAAGTAGTACCTCAGATAATTCAGAATGCAATTTTGAGAAACCTCAAGAAAGAAGACCTGAGAAGTATCATCCTGATATTGCTAAAAGAAGAGATAAGTTGATAGACTCTAGTGCTCCAGACTACTACTTCCTAACCATCAGTGCATTGCATAACTGTCAGGACTTCGGCCATTTCTGTGTACTATCAGTATTTGTGGAAGCAGAGTTAAGGATCCCCAGAAAAAGACAGACACAACTTTCTTGACACAGAGAAGTCATTGTAGGTTTCCAGCTATCTTCTATGATCTATGTCCTACTTGCCCAAGCACACATCCTGCAGAACTTCCTAGGAGGTGTCAGAATTACAAAGAAATGCAAAAATATCAGTAGTTAAGGATTTTAAGATATATTCACGGTTCAAAAGATTCAATATTGTTGAGACACCAATTCTCCCACAATTGAATATGCAAATGATCTAGAATAGCCAAAATTTTTTTTATAAGAGCAAACTTGGATGACTTCAACTAAATGATCTTAATAATTACTCTAAAGTTCACTCTAAAGTGAGCCTGGTATTTCAGAAAGCCAATATTTAGATCAGTGGAAGAGAATAGAAATCCACAAGTAGACTTTGACATATTTGGTGCTAGGAAAACTATCTATTTATTTGAATAAAAATCAACTTTGACTCTTACCTCACATCGTATAGGGAAATTAATTTGAGAGGTATCATTGACCTAATTTTGAAAGTTAGAACAGTATCATTTCTGGAAGGAATTATAGAAGAAAATCTTTGCAACCTTGGGGTAGGCAAATATTAATCATATAAGACACAAAACTTACATATACAAAATTAATAAGTTAGCCTTTATCAGAATTAAAACACTTGGTCTTTGGGGGCATCCAAGTGGCTCAGTCGATTGAGCGTCTGACTCTTGATTTTGGTTCAGGTAATGATCTCAGGGTCCTGGGATCCAGCCCTATGTGTGGCTCCATGCTCAATGGGGAGTTCGCTTCTCTCCCTCTCCCACTGCTCCTCCCCCCGCTCTCCCTCTCAACCCCTGAAATAAATTAAAAAAAAAAAAAACTTGCTCTTTGAAATATTTTGTTAACAAAACAGAAAATCAATAAAAATATTGGGAAAAATAATTATAATACAACTGTCTGTCAAATACTTGTATCCAGAATGCATAAAGAACTCTTGAAATGCAGTAATAACACAAATAACTCATTTTAAAAATAGAATATTTAAACAGACACTTTAAAAAAAGATATATGGATGACAAACAAGCCCTTGCAAAGATGCTCAGTACCATTAGTCATCAAGAAAATATTAGTAAACCACAGTAAGTATGTCTATATTCTCGCTAGAAGAGTTTAGTATTTTTTAACTGACAAAAAGAAATATTAGTGAAGATCTGTAGCAACTGGAACTCTCATGCATACAGGGGCAGTGTGAGATGCTACAATCATTTTGATAAACGTCTTCATTAGAATATAAAGTTAAACATAACCCTAACATATTATAGTCCACCCATTCTACTTCTATATACTTCCTCATGAGAAACAAAAATATAATTTACCCTTGAATAACACAGGAAGTTAGGAATGCTGACTCCCTACCAGTTGAAAATCTGCACATAAGTTTTGAGCCCCCAAAACCATAACTACTAATACCCTACTGTTGACCAGAAGCTTTTCTGATAACATAAACAGTCAATTAACATACATTTTATATGTTATATGTATTATATACTGTGTTCTTACGATAAGGTAAGCTAGAGAAAAGAAAATGTTATTAAGAAAATCATAAGGGAAAATACATTTATAGCACTGTACTGTACAAAATCTGTGTATAAGTGGGCCTGTGCAGTTTAAATCTGTGTATTTGGGGTCAACTGTATATATGTCCACATAAGGACTTATACATAAATCTGTATAGGAAGTTTATATATAATAGCCAAAAAAATGGAAACAACCCAAGTGTTTAAGGTTGAATGGATAAATGAAATGTAGGGTAACCATATACTTAGCAATGAAAAGAATGAGCTACTGATAAATATAACTGTATGTACGAATATCAAAAACATGTTGAGTAAAAAAAGACAGACCAAAAAAAAAAAAGCATGCATACTATATGATTCCATTATTTATGAAATTCTAGAAAGACGTCAAGTCTGCCCAAATGAATTTACAAGTTCAGCTGATTCTGGGTTTCTTAGTAAATGTATAAATGCTAAAAATGCTAAGACATTTAAAAAAAATGAAGACCTAGCTTTGCTAGATACCATAGTATATTACATAGCTGCAGATAATTGAGATAACATGATAATGGTCCACAAAGAAGGAAATAGATCAGTGGAATTTAAGTAAGGTCCAGGAGTAATTCCAAGAAAATGTGAGATTGATAAATTATGAAAGTGACATTTAGTATCAAAAGTGAAAGAATATGCTATTTACTAAATTCTCTAGAACAGTTGAAAAAATAGGAGTGAGGATGGAGTGCTGAAAAGGAAATAAAGTTATATTCTTGCCTCTCAGGTTATACCACTGAGTTCCACATCAATAAATTATGTAAATACATTAAATAAAATATAAAATGATTAAATTTTAAAATTGGACCACTTTTACAATTATTAAGGTTATAATGACTCTCTAACAATGACAGAAACCTAAAATACAAAAGGAAAATTTGACAGCATACCTATATAAAAATATATCTTTTTTATGATAAAAGACAGCATAAAAGATACTAAAAGATTGGAAACTTTTTCATTATATTTGACAAAGTACATCTAGAGCCTATGAATAGTACCAAAAATCGATAGTGAAAGATGAAAAGCCACACAAAAAAATTTAATTAAAAAAACATCTGAAAACGTAGAAAAAGAGTCACCTGGATGTTAAGACAAAATATAGTTGTTTATTCTTTCCTCAAATAATTCATAAATACAGTTGTTGCTAAGGGATTTCAGGAAGAGTATACAGGCAAAAAGTTAAGAAATTTTTGAAAAATAAAAATAGTGTGGGAAATTACCTCACACATAAGTGAACGCCAAAAAGCTAGAAAGAATCAACCCGCTGTTAGCATTGGTTGCTTGTAGTGGGGTAATTGGGCTTGGGAGGGACGGGAGAAAGAGGCCTTTCTTTTTTAATCTTATGACAGAATTGTCCTTCCTTGTTAGGTAGGTCTCACAGCCGAAAAAGCAGCAGCTTTTATAGATGGTGAATATACACTCCCCTCCGCCTTTTTTTTTTTTTTTTTTTGCAAATTTACCACTATGTATCATGTAAATATTCTTTCTATAATCTCTCTTATGTGACCATGAATTAAGAGAAGCCAGCGTATGGCTGTGTGTGTGTGTGTGTGTGTGTGTGTGTGTGTGTTTTGTATTTGTGGTTTTACTTTTCATCCTCGCAATTGTCTCCACATAATACATTTTCCACCTAAAACTGGCCACAGATTTGTACTGGATCTCTTCAGTTTCCAGTTCCTTTGCTGGTCCTCAAAATAAATTTCTGGGTCTTTTTTGGTTTTAAGAACTTACTGTCATTCATGACAGACAAGCATAAGCATTAAAATAATTGAGTATATTCATACATTTTATGTATATGTGTGTATGTGTAGGAATATATGTGTGCATGTCTATATAGACATATTATTGAGTATAGATAGATATTTAAATATGACAGCAAGGTTTCAAACAATTTAACTCTTCCCAGTTATTCTGTGATTTTTTTGATGACCTTTGGTACTACAAAGCTTCTGCCAGTGCTTCCATCTTATGACCTATCAAATCATTTTTTGCTTAGCTCCCCACTTTTGTTTGGGTCTCCCGGATAATTCCAGATCAAAGACATCTGAAGCAGGTCTGATAATATAAGACAGGAGATATGAAAGGACCAATGATCCTTTTCAAAGTGGTTGCACAAACGTTTTCTCTGGGACTGTAATATATTTTATTTCATTTTTATGTTAATCTATATTCAAGTTTAAAAGGGAAATTTCTTCATAAACTTAAAAACAAAAAGCCATATACTGCCACAGCATTTTAGTCACAGTCTGGATGCAGGTTTAAGATCATATTTATACCAAATGCAGCTCTTCTCTAATTTTTGAGGATAAATAGCTAAGAACCGAGGTTACTTAATAAATAAATAAATAAATAATAATAATAAATAATAATAATAAATAAATAAAAATGCCTTCATGCCAAGAGAGGCAAAAGTAGATTTTGATCCGGTGTATTAACACAGGTTTTCACTAGTTCAGCTAATGGTATGGAATGAGAAACTGAGTTTTGTATAATATACGTAGTTAGGCCCTGTAATTTTAAAAGAAGCTGGACCATAGTCAGCACCACATTTATAGTGTAATCAACTATTTGGTTTTAGCTAAACAACATCATCTGTCAGAGCAGATTAGTATTTTTACTTTTAATTCAATTTTGAATATTAAACATTTTATATTTATTTTGTAATTTTGTTTTATTTCTAGAATTCTTTAAAACTGCAAGTAAGAGCTTGTAATTCATTTTAGGTTTATACATAGTCACATAAAGTTAATCCAAAATTATTTAAGTTAAATAAAGAATCCTTGTGGAGCCTGAGTGGCTCCGTCTGTTAAGCTCCAACTCTTGATTTTGGCTCAGGTCATGATCTCAGGGTCCTGAGATCCAGCCTCGCATCAGGCCCCAGGCTCCGTGCTCAGTGTGGAATCTGATCAAGATTCTTTCTCTCTCCCTCCGTCCGTCCCCCGCTTATGCTCATGTGTGCGCCCTCCCTAAAATTTATTGTGATACACAATGTTCAAATGTTTTAATATTTAATTTTTAGTATTTTAGAAGTTACCTTATTTTAAATGTTATCTATATTCAGTGAAAATCAAGATTTTAAAATTATAAAACTTTTAAATCCTGCAGGGCAAAAATTTTAAATCCATGATTTTAAGTTTTCCAAACTTCAAAGTTAGTTTAAAAAAAATATCAAGGGCACCAATATTCTCATTTGCCATTAGAAACATTAGGAAAACAACTAATTTCATCTACAAAGCAGTATCCATTATCATTATCATTCAATTTAAAAATGTAATAAGCAAAACTCTGAGAGAAAAAGGTCAATCCTTTATATTGACTAAACAGCTTCATAAACAATTTACTATATTATTTTTAGTTTTCTCTTTGGGAGAGAAATGGTGAAAATTTATACACTTGCCTACTGAAAGACTTCCTAAGAACTATTAGACTAAGTAGCCCCACACAATTAAATAGCAGCTTCACAGATTCTAGACTACTATCTTAGTCAAAATCCTAGAATACACACCAAGACTAACTGTTTATTGACGATTTTTCTCCCAGGGTTAATAAAAGATCTGTAATACCTTTGCTGAGATGTCAATGACCACATTTAGAATTAGTGTTAGGAGACCATGTGCAGCTTTTTGACCTTTGCTGTCATTAAAATATATTTTAAAAAATTATTATATTTTGTAACACATTTTAGTGTAGGAATTTTCTTTTGACTTTAAAAATCTTGGAAAACATTTTATAGAATTTTCAGAAAGCATTATACAAAATAAAGACATGGAAACTTTTACTTTACCCATGAATTTTACTCTTAAAATACACACTAACAGTAATCCCATTATTTCCTCCAGTGCTAAGCATTTTAAAATGTGAGATTAAAATCATCAATAAAAATAAAAGGCTTGATCATTCTTTGTTAATATTTTAGAGCAAAATGTGAGACCATAAGCACTTTTTTCAAAACTTCAGTCTCCCACAAATTAAATATTCTCTTGCTATCTTAGGTGCTTTCTTTGCTTCCCTAGTTTAGCTTTGTTTTAAGCAAAGTTTTCATATGAACAATTTCTAATAGACTTACAGATATAGAGCACTTGTTAAAAATTTATGCCAGCCCAGAATACAAGAAGGTCAGAAAATGCCTTTGAATTTATGCCATGGTCTTTTAGATAATTCATTCAGGTTTTAAAAGGGAAATTCCTCATTAAGTAAAGGACTCCATGCTTATTAATTTATATGCTTAAGCAAGGGACACCAGTAATTCATTTATTAAATATCAAAGACCATATGTTTTCACCCCTTGTCCTTGCTTATCGATTAATTGCCTTAAGCCAATATAGATGAAAGCAGGGGAAAACATACAGTAACCTAGGTAGGTTTCTGATCTCATTTTTTAACCTAATGAAAGATAGCCCTTCTTTACATTTCTGTGCAAAAGCCCAGATTCTATGGTTTAAAATGAGTTTTCTTGTCTAAGTGTGAATTTTTCAATTCTCGAGAAATGTGATAAAATTATTTCAATGCAATGGAGATGATATGAAGAAGGGGAGGAAATGAATGTTATGGAAGCAGTAATTGACTATGGAATGTCCGACAATTCCCCAGTTTTAACAAATTCTCATGGATACAGTTAATGGATCAGAACATGTTGCTCAAAGCATGCTAACTGGAGCCAATAGATGTGCAGGAGACAGGAGATGAAGCAGGGAGATGGCTGGAGGAGTTGTTTGGTCAAATCAGGTAGAGAAATATTGGGTAAAATGCAAACAGATTAGATAGATGATAGGTAGATAGAGAGATAGAAATAAAATACAGAGATGGAGAGGTAGACTTAGAGATGTACACACACACACACACACACACACTCACACACACACTCACACACATTTCTTGCCTGGAAGTTTGGCAGGTTGTGCATGTGTTTTTTGTTTGTTTTGTTTATGTTTATCAGGTTACTTTCATCGCAATCAAGAGAAACACATTGCCTAAATGAAGCGGAGTTGGACTATAATTAAAGTATATCTTGTAGTTCACAGAATTGACAAGGATAGAGAATAGGTTTGGAAAATACAGAAGCCAGGACTGCGGTAGTAAGAATTTGTCAAAAAATCCTGTCAGGAACCCCCAAAATGCATGCTCTCCAACTGTCTTTTGGTTGACTGTTTCAGCCCTGGAGGCATGCAGGTTCAGTTTCAAACTCTAGGAGATAGGCTTCAATTGGCTAGTTTGGGTTACCTATTTACCTCTTTTATAAATAAAGGGCTCTTTTATTTACAATTCCATCAAGACTGCACATAACAGAGAAGTCACGGCAGAAAATAGATCAAGGTGCTGTTTTCCAAAGGAAGGGAATTCTGGATAACCTTAAACATAATAAAGCTCACTACAACATGGGATTCCCAAGAATATTTTTGTAGGTGTTGTTTTAAGTTTATTTCACATTGAAACTTTATTTTTATTTGCTTTTATTTTTTTTTTTCAGAGCAGCCATATGGCAAGAAATGTTTTAAGATATTGCCTGAGGGTAGTACTGCCTTAGAAGCACAGGTCGTGTGATCACACTACATTGTCAGAGGAGGACACATTTACCTAAAATGAATCATTGCTGTTTTTACAAAAGGTCTCCTCTAGGTCTAAGTCTTTTGGACACCTGTTTTTGTGTATAGCGTAGGAATGCACACGTGTAAGTTGGTGGGAGAGTGAAATTGTCTTTGTCAATTTGGGCTGCTGTAACAAAATACCACACTGGGCAGATTAAAAAACAGGCTATTTCTCACAGTTCTGGAGGCTGGAAAGTCAAAGGTCAAAGTGTGAGCGGATTTGGTGTCTCCTGAGGTATGGCCTCTTGTCTTAGAGGCAGCTGCCTCCTCACTGTGTCCTCAGATGGCCTCTCCTCCGTGCGTGATCAGACAGAACTCTTCATGTCTCCACCTCTTTTTTATAAGGGCACCGATCCCATCATAAAAGCACCACTTTTGTGACCTCATCTAAACCTATTTTACCTCTCAAAGCCCACCCCCCCTTCAAATACCATCACACTGGTGATTAGGGTTTTAAGATATAAATTTGAGAGGAATGCACATTCAGTCCTTGACAGAAATGTTCTATAATGTTTTGTAAGAAAACAAAGGGAGATTCCATTTTATAGGCTCTTTTACCAAAACTTGTCTTCTAAACTTTTAAAATGAAGAGTCAAAAGAAGACATGATATTGTAACAACAATGACAGCAGAGGTAACTAAGGTTTATTGAGCATTTTCCATGTGCTACGACTGTCTTAAGCACTTTACATTCATTAGTCTATTTAATTATCACAATGATCCACTACAGAATATACTATT
Source organism: Callorhinus ursinus (assembly GCF_003265705.2). Taxonomy (NCBI): domain Eukaryota; kingdom Metazoa; phylum Chordata; class Mammalia; order Carnivora; family Otariidae; genus Callorhinus; species Callorhinus ursinus. Next base: position 80,318,956 of record NW_027397063.1, on the reverse strand, counting down.
ACTAATATCCCGATTTTACAGATGAGAAAATATGAACAAAAAGTAGCATGCCCAATCACATGGCTAATAAGGGAGAGAACCACAGAAGGACTTCATATTTGTGAATATATAAAAGTTATCTTATTTCGGTGTTTATGATTTCTCATTCCGTTATTTAAATAATATACAATCAGAATCTGAGAGGTACTGATAGTTTTAAACACTTAAATGTCACTATTCTGTTTAGGGTGTTTGCATAACTATAGAGTTTCACTGTCAAAACTTTGGCTAAATGAGTGTTTATTAAAGTAACAGAAAAAACACCTCATCTAACTGTGCATAAAAACTGTTACGGCTTTTGGCATATATGTCTGTTCACCTGATTTATTAGCCTTTAAAAATGTGCAAAATTAAATATGTGCAACTGACACCTCTGTAAAGATTATGGTTAATTCATTTTATAATCACATCTCAGGCATTTTATGAGACCTGGATGACTTAAAATCTGATGTGGAATATAGATCTTTCACTCATTCAATTTGATTATGGTCAGGAGGTCCTGAGCCATGGAAAAAAAAACATCTATTTCTTGCTTAGTTTACTAAGGCAATATTTATACATAGTTATCCACAATTTGAAGAGGTTTTTTTTTTTTTTTGTAGGGAACTGCCAAAATGTATTTCTCTTTCACAGTATGTTTACAGACTTCAAGCATAAATGGAAGTCATTAAGGAGTTCTTTTCAACAATCTTATATTTCATTCATTCAAACAAAGAAGAACTTGCTTAAGGGTATCATTTCTAAAGCTAGTTTTGTGACAGACTAATATATTCTAATAGAACTTAAAGCACTCCTTCAGCTGTCAAATATAACCTCTTCTAAGATGGTATGAGATGTACTTTTTACCGTGTGTGTGTGTGTGTGTGTGTGTGTGTGTGTGTATATATATATGACTCCCAGTTCAAGTTCAGTAGTTAAGACTGAATTGCTTATGGTTTGAAAATTGACAGTGTATATTAAATTCTTCTTGCAAGGCAGAAAGCACATTTCTCTACTTTTCATAGTCTGTGGCCATATGAAATAGAATATAGAAAGACAATGGTGATAAAAATATATGTATGTATCGGCATACATAACTTTTCTTCAAGAAAAACCAACTGCTCATATTGGAGAAGGATTAGAAGCCCTTCCTTATAATTTCATTTCTGATATTAAGTACCTTCATAATCTTAAATTGCTTGCTCCTCTGAACTGTGTTAAATAAATTCTGGAACTGTAAGGAAGCTAATAGGAAACATTGTCCACTGCTCACTGCACTGCCAGTACCCAAATCTTCACTATTTCTCGAAAGAAATCCCTTTTCCTTTGGGGAAACATTTCTAGTTGTAAGAGAGCCTTATCTTAAGGACAGGCCATTCATTGCATGTGAACAATTTAAGGCTTGATTTGAAGGTAGCTCTCAGCCTAACAAAATATTTTCTAGCTGTGTTCACCACACTCACATAAAAATCTATAAAAAATTCTCTGGCATGAGAGCTCTTCAAATATTTAAAGACGATTATCATGGAAAACTGTCATGGATTCTTCACACAAATTTTTGTTCCACGTTAAAAGTTTCTGGCTTATTGAATTTTTTTTTTTTTACATCACCACGTTTCAAAATCCTTTTGTGTCCTTGTTTGACAATATTAAAAAAAAATTGGCATTCAAAATTCCAAGTCCAGTATGATTTGAGCAGAGTGAGAATAATACATATTCTGATATGGTGACTACTAGTCTTTTAATGCAGCTAAACTTACATTAGGGAAGGTTGTTTTGTTTTGTTTCAGTAGCCACAATACTCCAATGGTTCACATTGAACATGCACACTGCTATATTCCTACATATTTTAACACATGAATGGCTAAACCACAAGACCATTATCTTGTACTTTCATAGTCAAATCTTTAACTCAAGATCCAGGAGTCAGCTTTTTTTCTCTATTAAACATTATCATTACCATTCTAGTAATAAGACTATTTTAAAAGTAGACTATTGTCATGCCAAATATTATATGTGGTTCCTAATATCATGACACTGTAATTTTTTAAAAGTCAAAGTCCTAATCACATCACTGATAAAGATTCTTTAACTGCCAAAATGGAGAACTAGACTATATAGAGCACACACACACACACACACACACAGCTTTAGTTATACTTTGAATAATAGTTCAACAAAGTAGAAATCAGGGACACCTGGGTGGCTCAGTGGGTTAAGCATCTGCCTTCAACTCTTGTCATGATACTGGGGTCCTGGGATTGGGTCCCGCATCAGGCTCCTTGCTGGGTGGGAAGCATGCTTGTCCCTCTGCCACTCCCCCTGCTTGTGCTCTCTCTCTCTGACAAATAAATAAATAAAATCTTTTTTAAAAAAGATAAAAATCAAGCTACTCTTATCATGTAGCACTCATTAAAAAAAATCTTCCTGCAATATAATCAAGATTTATTAAATGTCTATATGGTCAGGAGGTCCTGAGCCATGGAAAAAAACATCTATTTCTTGCTTAGTTTACTAAGGCAATATTTATACGTAGTTATCCACAGTTTGAAGAGTTTTTTTTTTTTTGTAGGGAAATGCCAAAGTGTATTTCTCTTTCACAGTATGTTTACAGACTTCAAGCATACATGGAAGTCATTAAGGAGTTCTTTTCAACAATCTTATATTTCATTCATTCAAAGAAAGAAGAACTTGCTTAAGGGTATCATTTCTAAAGCTAGTTTTGTGACAGACTAATATATTCTTTTTTTTTAAAGATTTTATTTATTTATTCATGAGAGACAGAGGGAGAGAGAGAGAGGGAGAGAGAGAGAGAGAAGCAGAGGGAGAAGCAGGCTCCCAAGGAGCAGGGAGCCCGATGCGGGACTCGATCCCAGGACCCGGGGATCATGACCTGAGCTGAAGGCAGACGCTTAACCATCTGAGCCACCCAGGCACCCCAGACTAATATATTCTAATAGAACTTAAAGCACTCAGCATGTCTTTGGTCTTGCCTAAGTTATTAGTTGGCAAATATTATCAAAAAATAAAATGAAGTTGTATCCCAGTATTAGGTAATTCATTTTCTAAGTGCCCTCAAAATTTGCTGATATTCTCTATTAAGTGTATTGTTCTGGAACAGAGTTCTCAATCCTGGGTGTATATTAGAATCAGCTGGGAGTTAGGAGAATATACTGATGACCAGGCCCACTCAGATTAACTGAATCTGAACCTCAGCTAGGGGGCCCTGAGTACTGATATAGTTTAAAAATTCCCCAGGTGATTCTGGTGATTTATTAGGGCATTTTTGCCCAAAGCAAAGCACAGTACTTCTGGTTGACTTTAGCCAAACTTCCAATTATTTCATGTTGTACACTGACTTAAATTATTATTAATTGAATAAATGATATTAATTAAAAGATATTGAATCATTCCCTTTTCTTTTTTAAAAAAGATTTTATTTATTTGAAAGAGAGAGAGAGAGCAAGAGAACGAGCAGGGGAGGGGCAAAAGGAGAGAGAGAAACAGGCTCCCCACTGAGCAGAGAGCCTGACTACAACTGGCGCTTGATCCCTGGACCCTGGGATCATGAGCTGAGCCAAAGGCAGACGCTTAACCAACTGAGCCACGAGGCACCATTCCCTTTTCAATTGTGAAATTATATTCCATCAGGAAGGATGTCTCCGTTTGGTATTAGTATTTATTTAACACTTTTTAGTAACATTTGTTGATATTCCAATTTAAAAAAAAAAAGATCTCAGACAGAGTTTTGGCAGGTAGAAGCATCTAGAAAGAGTTTTAATGTGGTTTTGAAATTCATCATAATATTTCTATTAGAAGTGACACTCGGTTTCTGTTTGTAGAAGTAATCAAACCACCCTTCATAAAACAGATGTGACCAAACTCACATGAGTTTGCTCCTTGGAAAATTGCAGGTACAGACTGCAACCAGGTAGAATTGTCAAACAAAGGAAATTTTATCAGCAGCAAACACGTAGATCACAGGGAATGACTTCCAAAGCCATGACTCCCCAAGCAAGGGCGAAAGCATTTCTTTTATTTAGGGTTAGGATGAATATTCAGGGGAGATTTGTCATCAGCGTGGAGGTGGGCATAAGGTCGTGCATATGTCTTAAGGAAATATGACTATGCATACATTGTTTATTATGTATATTTGTGCTCCTTCTTAGGCAGAGATTTTTAACATTATAATGAAGCAAAGTAACTGTCAGACAAGGTGAAGAGGCTATGGGCATGTTCCAAGAACCAGTATAAACTGGATGGGGTCCTGGGCTCCTTATCTCAGGTAAGTCTTGCTTACTTTTGAAACTGCACTGGGAGTTTTTACAACTGATTAACTGTCTCTGATATGGTTAGCTAGACTTTTATTTTTTTTAAACTTATAATGTATTATTGTTTCAGGGGTACAGGTCTGTGATTCATCAGTCTTAGACAATTCACAGCACTCACCATAGCACATACCCTCCCCAGTGTCCATCACCCAGACACCCCACCCCTCCCACCATCCTCACTCCAGCAACCCTCAGTTTGTTTCCTGACATTAAGAATCTCTTATGGTTTGTCTCCCCTTCTGATTTCGTCTTGTTTCGTTTTTCCCTCTCTTCCCCTATGATCCTCTGCCCTGTTTCTCAAATTCCACATATCAGTGAGATCATATGATAACTGTCTTTCTCTGATTGACTTCTTTCACTTAGCGTAATACCCTCTAGTTCCATCTACGTCATTGCAAATGGCAAGATTTCATTTTTTTGATGGCTGCATAATATTCCATTGTATATATATACCACATCTTTTTATCCATTCATCTGTTGATGGACATCTAGGCTCTTTCCATAGTTGGCTATTGTGGACATTGCTGTTATAAACGTTGGGGTGCATGTTCCCCTTCGGAACACCACATTTTTGTCTTTGGGGTAAATACATAATACTGCAATTGCTGTGTCATAGGGTAGCTCTGTTTTCAACTTTTTGAGGAAAATTCGTACTGTTTTCCAAGTGGCTACACCAGCTTGCATTCCCACCAACAGTGTAGGAGGGTTCCCCTTTCTCTGCTTCCTTGCCAACATCTGTTGTTTCCTGACTTGTTAATTTTAGCCATTCTGACTGGTGTGAGGTGGTATCTCATTGAGGTTTTGATTTGGATTTCCCTGATGCTGAGTGGTGTTGAGCACTTTTTCATGTGTCTGTTGGCCATTTGGATGTCTTCTTTTGAGAAATGTCTGTTCATGTCTTCTGCTCATTTCTTGATTGGATTATTTGTTCTTGGGTGTTGAGTTTGATAAGTTCTTTACAGATTTTGGATACTAGCCCTTTATCTGATATGTCATTTGCAAATATCTTCTCCCATTCTGTCCGTTGTCTTTTGGTTTTGTTGACTGTTTCTTTTGCTGTGCAAAAGCTTTTTATCTTGATGAAGTCCCAATAGTTCATTTTTGCCCTTGCTTCCCTTGCCTTTGGTGATGTTTCTAGGAAGAAGTTGCTGCGGCTGAGGTCGAAGAGGTTGCTGCCTGTGTTCTCCTCTAGGATTTTGATGGACTCCTGTCTCACATTTAGGTCTTTCAACCATTTGGAGTCTCTTTTTGTGTGTGGTGTAAGGAAATGGTCCAGTTTCATTCTTCTGCATGTGGCTGTCCAATTATCCCAACACCATTTGTTGAAGAGACTGTCTTTTTTCCATTGAACATTCTTTCCTGCTTTGTTGAAAATTAGTTGACCATAGAGTTGAGGGTCCATTTCTGGGCTCTCTATTCTGTTCCATTGATCTATGTGTCTGTTTTTGTGCCAGTACCATACTGTCTTGATGATTACAGCTTTGTAATAGAGTTTGAAGTCTGGAATTGTGATGCCAGCACCTTTGCTTTTCTTTTTCAACCTTCTTCTGGCTATTTGGGGTCTTTTTTGGTTCCATACAAATTTTAGGATTATTTGTTCCATTTTTGTGAAAAAAGTTGATGGTATTTTGATAGGAATTGCATTAAATGTTAGATTGCTCTAGGTAGCATAGACATTTTCACAACATTTTTTCTTCCAATCCATGAGCATGAAACGTTTTTTCCATTTCTTTGTATCTTCCTCAATTTCTTTCATGAGTATTCTATAGTTTTCTGAGTACAGATTCTTTGTCTCTTTGGTTATTCCTAGGTATCTTAGGGTTTGGGGTGCAATTTTAAATGGGATCGACTTCTTAATTTCTCTTTTTTCTGTTTTGTTGGTTAGCTAGACTTTTGTCAGTCTCTGTGTTCCTTTTGTTCCAGGTCTTCTTTTAATTTTCCTGTGTAATGTTTTATAGTTTACAGTATCCAGGTATTGCAGATATTTTGTTACATTTCCATTTGTTTGTGTTTTTGTTTTTGGTTTCTATTTCTCTTCTGACAATTTCTATCTTACTTTTCATTTAAGAGTGTAGATTTTACCTTGATAACTTTTCCTTTAAGAATGTTTTTGTTCTTTGTATGTTGATTAATTTTGGATTGTGTCTCAGACACATTTGGTATGTTGTGAAGTCTCTGGGTCCTGTACAAATCTCCTGACAATGGTAAGTCTTTTGTTTTTTCAAACAATCTACCCAATTAGGTAGAGACAGAGCTGGGTCTTCAGCTTCTTGGGTTCTAATGTCACATCATGTTTCAAAGCTTTTGCTAGACTACTTGGAGTTTGTCTCATACACGCACAGCTCAGGGGTAAACTGAACCTCTGTTGGTTCATACACTGAATTAGGGGATCCCTACACCCACATTCTGACTCCCAGAGGTTGCTTTTCCTGATCCTCCAGCTTGAAAGATAGTAGTTTTTTGGTTGTAGTCAGGTGCCCTTCAGTGCAGTACTGCATGACTGGGGACATCTCTGGACAAGCACCGAGAAAAAAATGGGAGTTTCTCATACACAGCGATCACAAGACCCCTTTTTTTACTCTTCTGGCCAAAAAGATGTTTTCCTTACACCTGAGGGAGGCTCTTGAGGGGCGTCACCCGTAGGCTCTTGAGGGGCGTCACCCGTAGGCAAAACTAGTAGCTTTTAGGTGACAATTTGCCCAGTCATAGCTTACAGTCTGTTTCTCTTTTTTTATTATTATTATGTTATGTTAATCACCATACATGACATCATTAGTTTGTGATGTAGCGTTCCATGATTCATTGTTTGCGTATAAATCCCAGTGCTCCATTCAGTACATGCCCTCTTTATACACATCACCAGGCTAACCCATACAATCACCCCCTCCCTCTAGAACTCTCACTTTGTTTCTCAGAGTCCATAGTCTCTCATGGTTCATCTCCCCCTCCGATTTATACCCCTTCATTTTCCCCTTCCTGCTATCTTCTTCTTTTTTTAACATATAATGTATTATATGTTTCAGAGGTATAGGTCTGTGATTCAACTGTCTTACACAATTCACAGCACACACCATAGCACATACCCTCCCCAATGCCTATCACCCAGCCACCCCATCCCTCCCACCCCCCACCACTCCAGCAACCCTCAGTTTGTTTCCTGAGATTAAGAATTCCTCATATTAGTGAGATCATATGATACATGTCTTTCTCTGATTGACTTATTTCACTCAGCATAATACCCTCCAGTTCCATCCACATCGTTTCAAATGGCAAGATTTCATTCCTTTTGGTGGCTGCATAATATTCCATTGTATATATACATACCACATCTTCTTTATCCATTCATCTGTCTATGGACATCTTGGCTCTTTCCATAGTTTGGTTCTTGTCAACATTGCTGTTATAAACATCGGGGTGCACATACCCCTTCGGATCCCTGCATTTGTATCTTTGGGGTAAATACCCAGTAGTGCAATTGCTGGGTCATATGGTAGCTCTATTTTCAACTTTTTGAGGAACCTCCATACTGTTTTCCAGAGTGGCTGCACCAGCTTGCAGTCCCACCAACAGTGTAGGAGGGTTCCCCATTCTCCGCATCCCCGCCAACATCTGTCATTTCCTGACTTGTTAATTTTAGCCATTCTGACTGGTGTGAGGTGGTATCTCATTGAGGTTTTGATTTGGATTTCTCTGGTGCTGAGCGATGTTGAGCACTTTTTCATGTGGATGTCTTCTTTGGAAAAATGTCTGTTCATGTCTTCTGCCCATTTCTTGATTGGATCATTTGTTCTTTGGGTGTTGAGTTTCATGTTCTTTATAGATTTTGGATACTAGCCCTTTATCTGATGTGTCATTTGCAAATATCTTCTCCCATTCTGTCAGTTGTCTTTTAGTTTTGTTGACTGTTTCCTTTGCTGTGCAAAAGCTTTTTATCTTGATGAAGTCCCAATAGTTCATTTTTGCCCTTGTTTCCCTTGCTTTTGGCGATGTTTCTAGGAAGAAGCTGCTGCGGATGAGGTCGAAGAGGTTGCTGCCTGTGTTCTCCTTCAGGATTTTGATGGACTCCTGTCTCACATTTGGGTCTTTCGTCCATTTGGAATCTATTTTTGTGTGTGGTGTAAGAAAATGGTCCAGTTTCATTCTTCTGCATGTGGCTGTCCAATTTTCCCAACACAATTTGTTGAAGAGACTGTCTTTTTTCCTGCTTTGTTGAAAATTAGTTGACCATAGAGTTGAGGGTCCATTTCTGGGCTCTCTATTCTGTTCCATTGATCTATGTGTCTGTTTTTGTGCCAGTACCATACTGTCTTGATGATGACAGCTTTGTAATAGAGCTGGAAGTCTGGATTTGTGATGCCACCAGCTTTGCTTTGCTTTTTCAACATTCCTCTGGCTATTCGAGGTTTTTTCTGGTTCCGTACAAATTTTAGGATTATTTGTTCCATTTCTTTGAAAAAAGTAGACGGTATTTTTAAAGGGATTGCATTAAATGTGTAGATTGCTCTAGGTAGCACTGACATCCTCTCAATATTTGTTCTTCCAATCCATGAGCATGGAACGTTTTTCCATTTCTTTGTGTCTTCCTCAATTTCTTTCATGAGTATTTTATAGTTTTCTGAGTACAGATTCTTTGCCTCTTTGGTTACATTTATTCCTAGGTATCTTACGGTTTTGGGTGCAATTGTAAATGGGATCGACTCCTTAATTTCTCTTTCTTCTGTCCTGTTGTTGGTGTATAGGAATGCCACTGATTTCTGTGCATTGATTTTGTATCCTGCCACTTTACTGAATTCCTGTATGAGTTCTAGCAGTTTTGGGGTGGAGTCTTTTGGGTTTTTCCATATAAAGTATCATATCATCTGCAAAGAGTGAGAGTTTGACTTCTTCTTTGCTGATTCAGATGCCTTTTATTTCTTTTTGTTGTCTGATTACTGTGGCTAGGACTTCTAATACAATGTTGAATAGCAGTGGTGATTGTGGACATCTCTGCTGTGTTCCTGACCTTAGGGGGAAAGCTCTCAGTTTTTCCCCATTGAGAATGATATTCGTTGTAGGTTTTTCATAGATGGCTTTTATGATATTGAGGTATGTACCATCTAGCCCTATACTCTGAATTCTTTTGATCAAGAAGATGCTGTACTTTGTCAAATGCTATTTCTTCATCTATTGAGAGGATCATATGATTCTTTTTTTTATAACAATATTTTATTAAGGTATAATTTGCATATAGTAAAATCACAAATCTTAAATATACAGCTTGTGGAATGTTGATAAATGTATGCATATGGTTCTTGTTCATTCTGTTATTAATATATTGTATCACATTGATTGATTTGCAGATGTTGAACCAAACTTGCAGCCCAGAGATAAATCCCACTTGGTCGTGGTGAATAATCCTTTTAATGTACTGTTGGATCCTATTCGCTAGTATTTTCGTGAGAATTTTTGGTTCCATGTTCATCAGGGATATTGTTTGTAATTCTCCTTTTCGATGGGGTCTTTGTATGATTTGGGGGTCAAGGTAATGCTGGCCTCATAAAACGAGTTTGAAGTTTTCCTTCCATTTTTATTTTTTGGAACAGTTTCAGAAGAATAGGTATTAATTCTTCTTTAAATGTTTGGTAGAATTCCCCTGAGAAGCCATCTGGCCCTGGACTCTTGGGTTTGTTGGGAGATTTTTGAAGACTGCTTCAATTTCCTTAGTGGTTATACGTCTGTTCAGGTTTTCTATTTCTTCCTGGTTCAGTTTTGGTGGTTTATACATCTCTAGGAATTTCTCCCAGATTACCTAATTTGCTGGCATATAGTTGCTCATAATATGTTCTTATAATTGTTTGTATTTCTTTGGTGTTGGTTGTGATCTCTCCTCTTTCATTCATGAGTTTGTTGATTTGCGTCATTTCTCCTTTCTTTTTGATAAGCCTGGGCAGGGGTTTATCAATTTTGTTAATTCTTTCAAAGGACAAGCTCCTAGTTTCGTTGATCAGTTCTACTGTTCTTTTGGTTTCTATTTCATTGATTTCTGCTCTGATCTTTGTTATTTCTCTTCTCCTGCTGGGTTTTATGCTATATTTGCTGTTCTTTCTCCAGCTCCTTTAGGTGTAGGTTTAGGTTGTGTATTTGAGACCTTTCTTGTTTCTTGAGAAAGGCTTGTATTGCTATATACTTTCCTCTTAGGACCGTCTTTGCTGCATCCCAAAGATTTTGAACAGTTGTGTGAAATGAAAAATGAAAAAGATTTTTTAAAGAAAGGTTGATAAGATTTTGGTTTAAAAGGGAAAAAGAAAAATTCAAAAAACAAAACGAAAAAGAAATAAAAAAAAATTAACTTTGAAAGACTAAAGAATCATGGGGACAAAGCCATGAATTCCATGTGCAGTATTCCCCTAGCTCTGGAGTTCTGCCATTCTCATTGATGGGTAAACTTGGTCTTGGCTGGCTATTCGTGCTGATCTTCTGGGGGAGGGGCCTGTTGCCATGGTTCCCAAATGTCTTTGCTGGAGGCGGAATTGCCCCGCCCTTGTCGTCCGGGCTAAGTAATCTGCTAGGGTTTGCTCTTGGGAGCTTTTTTTCCCTGCAAGCTTTCCGTACAGCTTTGGAGGACAAGAGTGAAAATGGCGGCCACCCAATCTCCACACCGGAGGAGCCGAGAACTCAGGGCCACCTCCTCAGTGTGCCTCCGGAGAAAAGCAGTCAGTCACTCCCATCTTCCCATCTCCAGCCGCACTCCGTGCTCACCTGGCCTGTGACCGAGCATTTCTATCTCTGGCACCTGACTCGGTGTGGAGTCTCCAAACCCAGCAGATCCCTGCGGTGCACTCCTGCACCGCTCCTCCCAGGGGATGAAGAGGAGTCCCCCCACATCTGCCACTTGTTGGGTCCCTGTTGGAGGAGCAGTGGCCCAACTGTGCCATGGATCACAGTTTATGGCAACCCCGAGCTGAGAGCCCACTCCTCAGCTCTGTCTCTGCAGCCACCTTCCCCGCTCCGATACCTGGGAGCTCTGCTGCACTCAGGCACCCCCGGTCTTTCTGTGACCCTGAGGGTCCTGAGACCACCCTGTCCCAGCAAGGGTTCCACCCCTTGCTTAGCCACTGGAGCGACGTCGGTCAGTAGAGCCAACTTCTAAAAGTTGCGATTTTGTGCTCTGCTGCTCTATCACTTGCCGGTAGTGGCTGACAGAGGCTCCCTCCCCGTTCGGTCTATCTTCCAAAATATCGCCTGGGATTCACTTCTCCGCACGTCCTGCCTTCCAGAAAGTGGTAGCTTTTCTGTTCAGAGAGTTGCTGCTATTCTTTTCTTCGATCTCCTGTTGAGTTTGTAGGTGTTCAGAATAGTTTGATCCCTATCTAGCTGAATTCCTGGGACCAGATGAAATTTAGGTCTCCTACTCCTCTGCCATCTTGCTTCCTCCCCTATAGTCTGTTTCTTAAACTCACTATTGATGTCCACTTCTCCTTCTATTAATACTTAATCACTTATTTTCTGTATTTGGTAATTTTTCCTATTTTAAGTGTTTTCATATTTATTGTTTTTGTTTCTTTTTTTGATCACTAATGTTTGTTTTTATTAATGAGCCATAGATTTTGCATTTTTAAAAAAATCATTATCTAATAAATTCTTTGAGATCTTTGGTATGATTTATGTTTGTTTCTCCCAGGTGCCTGAGGGAACTAACAACTTAGAAACAGTTTAAAATATATTCTCAGCTGAAAGATTTCCAGAAGCCTTGAATGGTATAAATTTGGTTAACAGACTTACAGGAGGGTAGACTTTCAAAAAAAGAAGAAAAAAGTTAAATCTTGCTTATGGACACAGCAATTTTAGGGAAAGTTATTTTTCTCTTATCCTTTCACTGGGGGTTTTCCTTCTAGAAGCCTTGTTTGTTTCTTTGCCTGCTTGTTTGTTTGGTATCTCTATTCAGATTTCTCATCTTGTGTGGGGCCCATGAAAACATTAAAACCAAAGCTTTATGCCACTAGTGGTTTCCTAATGGCCTCAGAGCTGCTGTAAGCTTCAATCTTCCCATACATTTTTGGATTTTAAGGGACTTTGCTTACACTACATTGCCTGTACTGACCAAATAGGGGAATTATTAGAGTACATGAGATATTCTGGTTTTTGGAAAACTGTAAGTAGGCATAACCCACAGACACTATGAATACTTCACCTGCTCTTAAATGATTTTTCTTAATCTTTCAGCAAATCATCTTGTCTATTAAAAAACGGTCAAGGTCACATTCTTTGAGCTAGAAAATAAATACTTCCAAGAACAACACAGAAGGCTAAGTGTGTGATTCATACCTTCTTCAGTGTCATTTACAAAATGGCCATGGTTATATCTGCACCTTTCTTAGGGGTCTAAAAAGAGGAAAACATGGAGAAATAGAAAACAGAATTTTTGTGCCTCTCCATTTGTATAACTTTCTGAGAAGTGTAGTTACAACTTTATATAGTCATATTTAGGCCACTTTCATATACACAATAAATGTAAGAGAAATATATACACAGTTTAATAGGTATTCCAAGATCAAAGGACATAGATGAGTGCTTTAGGGAATAGAGAATGAAATGAGGTCAGAGTTAAATTTTTATTTAGAGAGAGGTTAAGGAATTCAAAAGTAATGATTTTGAAATGTATTTCAAGGAGTTTCTTGAAAGAGAAGTCAAGGTGGGCATGTTGACTTTTTTCTGCTTTTCTTTTTTTTTTTTTTTTTTGATATCCTGCTACTGCACCAGGGTTTGCAATTTATTAAAATAAAGTGAGGATACACACACACACACACACACACACACCATATGTATTTCTGTTGAAAAGTATAGGTTAAAGCTCATTGCAGAGAAACTGTCTTTACAAGAATTATGTGCTCTTTAGTTTTTCTCATAAAATTTGGAGTTCATAATGCTCATGTTGAGATAATGCCTTATCCCATTATCTAGTAATAGACAAGTAACTGAGCTCTACAGAGTTTAAGCTATCTGTTAGAATTTCACTGCTTTTTTTTTAAGATTTTATTTATTTATTTGACAGAGAGATAGAGAGAGAGCACAAGTAGGCAGAGTGGCAGGCAGAAGGAGAGGGAGAAGCAAGCTCTCCGCTGAGCAGGAAGACAGATGCGGGGCTTGTCCCAGGACCCTAAGATCGTGACCTGAACCAAAGGCGGCTGCTTAACTGACTGAGCCACCCAGGTGCCCCAGAATTTCACTGCTTCTAAAAAGTCTTCAATGTCTCCCCAATATCTTCATATAAATTTGTAAATCATCAAAACAACTTAAAATGTCCTTTATGACCTGATGCTTACTTAATTCTCCAGTCTAATCTTTGACCAATTCTCAGTATACTCCAGCAATACTGAATTTTTTTTGTAGTTTCAAGTTTTTATTTTAATTCCTATTAGTTAACATATAGCGTAATATTAGTTTCAAGAGGAGAATTTAGTGATTCATCACGTACATATAACACCCAGTGCTCATCAAAACAAGACTCTCCTTCATACTCATCACCCATTTAACCCATCCCTCTACCTACCTCCCTTCCAGCAACCCTCAGTTTGTTCTCTATAGTTAAGAGACTGTTTTATGATTTGCCTCTCTCTTTTTTTCCCCTCATGTTCATTTATTTTTCTTAAATTCCACATATGAGTGAAATCGTATGGTATTTGTCTTTCTCTGACTGACTGACTTCACTCTAACTCCATCCATGTTGTTGCAAATGACAAGATTTCATTTTTTATGGCTGAGTAATATTCCACTGTATATGTACACCACCTCTTCTTTATCCATTCATCAGTCAATGGAAAGTTGAGCTTTGTCCATAATTTGGCTATTGTTGAAAATGCTGCTGTAGATATCAGGATGCATGTATCCCTTTGAACAGTATTTTTGTATCCTTTGGGTAAACACCTAGCAGTGCAATTGCTGGGTCATAGGGTAGTTCAATTTTTAAATTTTTGAAGAACCTCCATACTATTTTCTAGAGTGGCTGCACCTGTTTGCATTCCCACCAACAGTGCAAGAGAGTTCCCCTTTCTCCACATCCTCACTAACACCTGTTGTTTCCTGTGTTGTTAATTTTAGCCATTCTGACAGGTATGAGGTGATATCTCATTGTAGTTTTGATTTGCATTTCCATGGTGATGTTGAGCATCTTTTCATGAGTCTGTTAGCCATCTAGATGTCTTCTTTGGAAAAATGTCTATTCATGTCTTCTGTCTATTTTTTAATTGGATTTTTTAAAAATTTTGAACATGACACCCTCTGGGTGCACATGCTATTTCCTTTAGTTTTGTGTGCTTATTAATTTTTTTCTCACTGAATATTGTCATCTATCTCTTATCATAAAAGTCACATAGTCACATGCTTATTAAAATACTGTGTTTTATTTGTGATAAGGAAATAAAAATTCAATATGTGGATAGATATGAGTATGTGGATATTTGCTACAAACATATGAGAAGCTTCCTTAAGTATAGATTATGTGCTCTAAAATGTGCTCACATAACACCCTGGGCTTCTCTATTTCCTAAAAATTTTCCATTTATTATATATTACTCTAATAATCTGTTTGCTAGTCTGTATTTTCTTCCTACTGTGAGTAATATCTATCATTTATTGAGCTCAAACCATGTTTCAAGCTCAGTAGTAATTGCCCTATATATATATATATATATATATATATATATATTTATTCCATTATTTCATAGAATATGATATATCTTCATTTTGCATAGAAATCACTATCAAATATAATCAGAAGACGTCACTGATTATGCATTACATTCTGATTTCAAAGATATTGAAATGTGAGTAAAAAGAGGGCTCCTTGGAATCAATGTATATGCTATTTACATGTATTCTTTCTTTCAAAAAAAGATTTTATTTATTTATTTGAGAGAGAGAACAAGTGGAAGGGAAAGGTAGAGCAAGAGGGAGGAGCAGGCTTCCAATGAGCAGAGAGCCTGATGCGGGACTCCATCCTGGGACCCTGAGACCATGACCTGAGGGGAAGGCAGATGCTTAACCAGCTGAGCCATCTAGGTGCCCCTACATGTATTCTTTATGGCACCCATATAAGAAAGATGCCATTAAACCTACTCTATGAGATAAGAAATAAAAACTTAAAGAGATTAAATAACTTTTTCCAAAATAATAAGGTTGGAATTTCAACACAGGTAAGTTTGATGCAAAAGCTCATTCTCTCAACATTTTTATTTATATTATAAAATATGTGAGAACAAGAGTCAAACACAACACAAAATAGCAACCCAATGAATATTGGATGAATTAAATAATAAACACATTTAAAAAGTAAGTTATTAGCTATGGTACTGCTAAGACCAGAGACCGGGTTTTCTGAGTCAGAACCTAGTAACTTTGGCACTCTATCATGATGTTCAAAAGCACCCATGTGATTTTCTCTAGACTGAGCATTAATAACTTTCTGTACTCAATCATTTTATAAGATTCATGAATGAATAAGATTAATACCTGTGGAATAACACTAACTGATAAGGGGAAATCATGGGCCACCCATGATTAAGATTAAGTTAAACTAGTATAATTGGGGAAGGGAATATTAGAAATTTAGGGTTTGAGGGGAACAAAGTAGGAAGCAGAATCTGACTAGTCAGAGGTCCTAGGAAAGGTATCTATCTCTAGGTTTGGGAGAACTAATAAAGTAGAGGTTCAGTGGCACAAAAAAAAAAAAAAAAGAGAAAAAAAATCTGTTCATTAATCCATTGATTTGAATTGAATATTGGAATTGTGGAATATTAGAGTAAGAATGGCTAAGTAGGAAAAGACCATGATCCAAAAAACTTTATAAGACGAACAAATCAGTTTATATGTGATAAGACAAAACAAAGTTTTAAGTCCTTCCAGGTTTAATTAAAGAAAGAATTTGGAAGATTAATTTGATAGGAATTGGCCCCATAGGTTGGAGAAGGGCAGATCCTGGAGTCAGAGGGTTAGTTTTATGGCTCTTGTAAAAATCAAGATGTGAACAGTTGAAAATGATAAGGAACTGAACCATGACCATGGTTTCAGCAATACAGTCAAGTCATTTCATACCAAAAAGTAAAGAATCTGAAACCTCTGGGACTGGTGAATATGGCAGATAAAAATTGAAGTGAGTAAAAGATGACTTACATTTTGAAATCAGAGACTAAATCATTCATTGTCAGAAATGTAGAAGACTGAAAAAAAAAATGGTCAATCTTCTGAGTTGTAGTTAACACATGTGAAACTGAATTGTTCCATAATGTTCCTATCTAACATCTAGCTAATCCATCTATCGTCTATCTAAAGTGTTATTTACTATTTGAAACAAAAATCACTACTTTGACATTTTCTACTATAAGCCCATTGATACCATCAGAATTATGCCCTGTGTTTATTAGAATACTGTGATTTATTTGTGATAAAACACTGAAAATTCAATATGTGGAGGGGTATGAGTATGTAGATGTTCGCTAACAACATCTGAGACTTGACCTTAGGACTTAGGTGATCATTTTAGAGTCATGGACATCACCTCTGATGTACAAATGCTAATTTTCTCTTATATGAATTTGACAATGACACTGTGATTTTTGGTAATGTCTAACCAATAAGTATATTCATTGGGTACAATCTCTGTTCCTCTGTTTCTGTATTGTAATCCTCTTGACCAATGACTATATTTAATAAATCGAGTGAAAAATAATATTATACAATGCCTAAAGTAGCCATTTTTGATAGTATTTAATTCTCTAGAGCTAAACTTTTTCTTTGGACTTCATTTAACTATCCTAAGGAAACATAATTATAAAGGAAATGTTAGAAGTTTAAAAATATCCTTTAAAGGAGTTAGCCAATAATTCTCTCATCTTTACTCCTCCTCTTTGACAATCACGTAGTGGTTTACCACACATGGACAAGCTCAATTTTCAGCAGAGGTTTTTAGCTTAGTCTGCACCGCACCCATAAATTGTGAATGACTCTTTTTATGGGCATGCCCTTTATCAGGCACTTTAAGGATGAACAGCAGTAAACTTGTGTGTTCAAAAAAAAAAAAATTGGAAAAGCAGAGTTTGCTTTTAGAGTATCCATCTTGCTTTTTTTATGTTAAAAACTATTATTATTTTTTAAAGATTTTATTTATTTGTAAGAGAGAGAGAGCAAGCACGTGAGAGAGCATGAGCAGGGGGAGGGGTAGAGGAAGAGGGAGAAGCTGACTCCCCACTAAGCAGGGAGCTCAACACAGGGCTCCATCCCAGCATCCTGGGATTATGACCTGAGCTGAAGGCAGACACTTAACCAACTGAGCCTCCCAGGTGCCCCCAAAATTGTTTTTAAATAATCTTTGACCACACTAAGGTGATACACCCGGCATACAAATAAAATATAAGTGAAAACAGAAAAAAATTTATTTTGGTTATTCCATTATTGATCAGAAAATGCAAATCACCATTTAAAAATAAGAATTTTCTTGAGGCATAATAGGCATACAAAAAACTATATATTTAAAGTACACAATTTGATGTTTTGGCATTTTTAGATACCCATGAAAGTATCACTCTAATCAAGATAATGCATATATTTATCATCCCAAATGTTTCTTCATTCCCCTTTCAATCTCTCCTTTCCACTCCTTCCCATGCCCTGCCTTCCCAGAAACAAATGATTTGCTCTTTGTCATCACAGATTAGTTTTTGTTTTCAAAAATTTTGTATACATGGACTAATACAAATTTACTCAATATGTAATACAAATCTTACTCAAATATGTATTATTTGACTCGCAGTTTCTTTCAGTCAGCATAATTTTTTGATATTCTTCCATATTGTAGTGAAGGAGTCAGCAAATGTTTCTTTAAAGATTTTATTTATTTATTTGAGAGAGAGAATGAGAGAGAGAGAGCATGAGAGGGGAGAGGGTCAGAGGGAGAAGCAGACTCCCTGCTGAGCAGGGAGCCTGATGTGGGACTCGATCCCAGGACTCCAGCATCATGACCTGAGCTGAAGGCAGTCGCTTAACCAACTGAGCCACCCAGGCGCCCAAACTTTTTTTTTTTTTAAAGGGCCACATATTAAATATATTAGACTTGGTGGGCCACGTAAAATTTCTGTTGCATATTCTCCTTTATTTATTTATAGCCCATAGAAATGTAAAAAATTTTCTTAATTTGTGGACCATATAAAAACAGTCCATAGACCAAATTTACCTCAGGGCCATAGTTGCCAATCCCTGTTAAAGTTCTTTCCTTTCCATAACTGATCAGTTTATGGAAGAACCACAGTTTGTTTATCCACTTACCTATTGGTGGACAACTGATTTGGTTCCAGATTTTGGCTATTAAAAATAAAGCTCACTCATACAAACATTTATGTGGAAGTCTTTTGGACATTTACTTCTTTTTTTCTATGATAAAAACTTAGTAGTAAAATACCTGACAAATATATACTTTTTAGAAACTTCCAAATTGTTTTTCAAAGGAGTTGTATGATTTTTCCTTTGCATCAACAGTGTATGAAAGTTCCAGTAAACTCTATGTTCTAGGAAACAACTGATCAGATCAATTCTTAAAATGCAAACATGTTAGTAGGTAGGTAAGAATATCTTATTGTGATTTTTATTTTTATTCATCTAGTAGTTGATGATGTTAAATACTTTTCATGTGCTTATTTGCCATTTATATATCTTCTTTGGTGAAGTATGTATTTTAATCTTTTGCTTTTTTTTTAATTGGGTCATTCATTCTCTTACTGGATTTTAAGAACTCTTTATATATTCTAGGTGCAAGTTCTTTATCATATATGTTATTTATAAATATTTTCCCAGTCTTCAGTTCATCTTTCCATTCTCTTGATAGTATCTTTTGAAAAGGAGAAATAATTTTGGTGACAACAAATTTATCCTTTTTTTTCCCTTTTATGTATCATGGTTTTAGTGTCTTACTTATGAAGTACTTTTCCAACCAAGACACAAAGATAGTTCTCCTATGTTTTCTTCTGAAAGTAGTATATCTAGGTTTTACATTAAGTCTGTAGTCAAATTTGAGTTAGCATTTTGGTATACAATACAAAGTATAAATTTGTTATATTGCAGGTATACTGCTGATGAATCATATTAGCTTTTGCATGACTGAACACATCTGTACTTTGTCACTGCTTTAGAAAGATTTTTATTCAGTACAGAGTTCTAAGTTGTCAAATTTTCTTTCAGTACTTTGTTACTTTACTGCCTTCCAACCTACATTATTTACAAACAGAAATCCCTTATTATTCATATCTTCCTTCCATTCATATCTTGTTTTATAAAGATTTTATTTATTTATTTGAGAGAGAGAGAGAGCATGCACATGCCCACACATGATGGGAAAGGGCAGAGGGAGAGGGAGAGCAGATTCTGTGCTGAGCCTGGAGCCCAGTGTGGGGCTCAATCTCACAACCCTGAGATCTTGATCTGAGCTGAAATCAAAAGCCAGATGCTCAACTGACTGAATGAACCACCCACGTGCTCCTCCATTCATACCTTCTTAGAAAAAGCTTTTAAGATTGTATATAAATAATTTTAGGAGATTTGGTTCTGATGTGCCTTAGTGTAATTTTCTTTAGATTTCTTGTGTTTTGAATTTGTTGAACTTCTAAAACATGTAGGATAATAATTTTCATCAAACTTAGAAAATGTTCAACCTCATTTTATTGATTGATTGATTGACTGATTTTTCATCTTATTTTAAAAATATGTTTTCTGTCTCTTTCCCTTTTGTCTCTTCTTTAGGTACTCCAGTTGTTTGTTTATTTGACCTTTTGAGGCTTTCTTACAGTTCAAGGATGCTATGTTGTTGTCATTTTCCGTCTTTTTCCCATTGGATTTGATCTTGGGAAATTCATATTGCTTTATGTTCAAGCTTATTAATTTTTGTTTTTGCAGTGTCCAATTTACTGTTAATCATACTCAATGTTTTATTTATTTATTTTTTACCCTGGACACTGTTGTTTTCATCCCTGTAAGTTTAATATCACATTTAAAGCCATGTTCCATGTGTCTACTTATCATCCTCAGTATTTCTTCCAGCTTCTTGAACATATGGCATAGAGTTAAAAAGGACTGTTTTAATGCACTTGTATATTAATTATATAATCTGGGTTATTTCTGGATCTTTTTGAATAACTGACTTTTCTCGTAATTATAGATTCTATTTTCCTGAAATTTTTTTACATGCATACGATTTTTGATTAAACATAAAGCATATATTTTTACCTTCTTATGTGCTGAATATTTTTTAATTCCTATTCTTGACATTTGTTCTGGGATGCAATCAAATTATTTGGAAATACTTTGATTCTTTCAAGTCTTGTTTTAAAGTCACTTTATGTAAGATCAAAGAAGCACATAGTTAAGTAGTCATTTTGCCCTGCTATTGAGGCAATACACTTCCAAGCATTCCAGGCACGAATTAGGAGGTTTTTCCACTCTACCCCATGGGAACAAGAACATATGCACTGATCAGTTCTCAGCTGAAGACTCAAGGAAGTCTCTCTATAAATTCCAGAACTCTTGGTCTATGCATCTGTCTTTTCTTCTATACTTTATCCTGAGGACACTAGCTACATTAGCTTCTCCAGTATATCAGCTCTGTCTTTTCTACCCAAGGAAAATGTTGTATTTTGCCTGTTTCCACGCTCTGTGTCACAGCCTGGGAATTCTCCAGGTACTGAAGTATATCAATAATAGGGCCAATCTCATTTGTTTTCTAAACCTTAGGCTCATTGACCTTTTGGCCTAATATATAATACCTTAAAAAACATTTTTTCATATTTTTTTTTGTGTGTGGTTCAAAGCAAGAAAGTATTTTTGGTGCCTATTACTCCATCTTGGCTGAATTTAGAAGTCCTCATTTTCAAATAATTTTACCAAGGATAGTACTTATCTCTTTAATTATGTATGGTAAAGAATTCATCTTTTTCCAAAAGAGGTCTGTCCTTTGTCCTTGGCCTCTGGGAGATAATCTCTAAGCCTGTGGAATTTCATGCCTTGTAGGATTGTCTTTGTTTTTCTGTGGCCTTGGGTGATCAGATAGTCTAGCAATATGATTTGGTGGGGGGCAGGGAGAGGGAACTGTCCATGCCAGTAAGACCAAGTCTGTGATTTAGAGAGGGGGTTTGATGAGATTGGGCACGTTCAGCGTGGTTTGGATAGTGTGGTTTCAGGTGATCAACAAGGGGACTAGAGACAGATCAGACATATGAACAATCAATAATGCCTATGTGAAAGAGTGCTGGGATAGTAAAATAAATTTTGTGCAGATATTAGCACAAAGAAATTCATGATATAAAGTAACTAAAGGTCTGCACTCAAATCATTTCTGAGTTTCCTAGGGGCCAAGGCGAAGAAAGAAGTATGAGACATTACAAGATACAAAATTTCCATGGAATAAAACACACTGTTTTTCATAAAACTTGAGATATTAGAGCAATGTGTACTATGAGTCTTTAGGAGAGAGTACTCATCAGCCATAAAGTTTGCACGTTTTTTATATTTACCATGGAATGAACTGTGATTTCAAAATTGTGGCAATTACAAAGATAAAACTATCATAGTCCTAAATAAAATATGTTAGCACTTTGATTAATTCTTTAAGAAGAAAATATTTATTACAACTCATGAAGTTCTAAAAACAGCCATTAATATTCAGGAATTGCCCTGAGGGAGAAAGAGAGGATATTACAGCAAAGAAACATAAAGGGACAAAATCTGAGAGGGTTAAAAAAAAAAAATCCTGACGAGAACTAATAAAAATGATTGAACAAATATTTGTTTATCCTAAATCTCCAAGTTCTTTGTTAATGAGACAAACTTCCCAATATATTTGCAACTCTGAAATAGAAAAAGAACAAACGACTAATGAGCATATGGAGAACAACTATATAACATAGGAAAAGATCTTGCATATTAAATGTAACTTTGTTGCTTCACAAAATGTAAGTTGGTTTCATATAGAAGCCCATAGTAATGGCATAAGTAGTAAGACTGTGTAAGGAGCAATGTGGGCCATTCTTCATATTTCCATCATGATTAGTATGAATGGCTAAATGGAGGACCTGGCCCCTGAAATGTCATTTATAAACATCTGTTGAAATGAATAACACTTCTTCCAACTCTTCTCCCATCATTCCTTCCAAAACAACTCTAGACTGAGCAAGAATGAGAGTGGGAGAAAGCAAAACAAACATTACAAGGATGGTGAGAGAGAGAGAGAGTTTTTAAAAAGAGGAAGAGAAAGGAAAGATAGTAACATATCCTGCATTGCTTAGGAGTGTGTAAGAAGTGTATGAATAGATACAAATACCTGCATTCTGATGTGGAAGGTAAATTCTGCATTCAATATGAAAAGTTGCAGCTCACCAATGTACTAATAAATGCAAATTATTTACATAAGACATTATGTTGAGAGAATAAATGAAGCACCATTCCTTCTTGTGGCCATCCAGGGGTAAATGTTCTAAACGTAGGATCACTGTCATTGGAATTACATGACTTGACTTGCATGCTGCTCTTTATCTGCCCCTCCAGGTACTTGAAATGTACTCCTTGCATATATTACCATGATACATACCTCTCCTATCCTCCTCACACACTGAGAAATATTCTACTTAGCCAAAACTGTGAATTTTGCAAAATGAGTTCATGGTTTGGTCAAGTCTGTCAGATAGTAGAAACACAATTGAATCACTGAGCATTGCAAACACACATCATAAAATCACATGTATCAAACAAAAAACAAGCAGAGTCAGTTGACAAGTGGAGGCTAAGTCCTTGCAACACAGTGATTCAGTCCTATGTCTGGTATCTGAACTTCTTAAAAACTTTCTGGAATATCACCAAGACTCTCATCAGAATTCATTTCCCTTGCCAAAGCATTCCATAAGTGTGGAAGAGATAAAACTGCAACACAGAAACATATGGGCAGAAGATAAAAGGAGATCAGTGAGCAGGAAAATATGTTTCTTAAAATCTGTGCTGCAGTCATTTTTCTTCTCAGTTTTGTTGTTTGTTTTGCCATTGAATGCCCATAGCCAACATTAAGGATGTTTCTACACAACAGCAAAAGAATAAATTGATTCTGACCAAAAAGAGTCAATTCAGTTAATAAAATAACAACAAAGAGACAAATGGAAATGAAGTTGTTTGGTATTTTATAATAAATTGGTTGATTTGTTTGGGTGTTGTGTAGGCACAGTTCAAGTGACTAGTAACAACGGTGAGTTTTTCATGTAGAGTTTGCTTTGCCTGCAATCATGAGTCTTTTATCTTTTATTTTATTTTTACATATTTTTTTACATTATGTTATGCTCACTACAAGTGTAGCTACCATCTGTCACCATACAACACTATTACAATACCATTGACTATATTCCCTATGCTCTACCTTTTATAACTGTGACCAATTCATTCCGTAACTGGGAGCCTATATCTCCCACTCCTCTTCAGTCATTTTGCCCATCCCCCAATCCCCTTATCTCTGGCAACCATCAGTTTGTTCTCTGTATTTAAATCATGAGTACTTTTAATATTTATGTTCCATTATGCTTTACACAATGTTCACTATCATGAGTTCTTTGCTTTCTACAAAGTATTATATTTGAAAAGTGGGTACGTTTTCGTGAACAGGAAAATGCTATTTGAGAACTGATCTAATATTCTTTTTTTTAAATTATATTAATCACCATACATTTCATCATTAGTTTTTGATGTAGTGTTCCATGATTCATTGTTTGCGTATAACACCCAGTGCTCCATTCAATACGTGCCCTCTTTCATACCCATCACCAGGCTAACCCATCCCCCCACCCCCTTCTCCACTAGAACCCTCAGTTTGTTTCTCAGAGTCCATAGTCTCTCATGGTTTGTCTCCCTCTCCGATTCCCCCCCTTCATTTTTCCCTTCCTACAATCTTCTTTTTTTAACATACAATGTATTATTTGTTTCAGAGGTACAGGTCTGTGATTCAACAGTCTTACACAATTGAGAACTGATCTAATATTCTAATGAGGCAGCCTCTGGTGAGTTAGTGAGGTGGCAATAGATGTTAATCTCAGCAAAACTTTTCCTAGATACATTTGTTTTCTATAGTGTATGTAATGCCAAAATCATTGATTTAAACTGTTCTCATAGTTAAGTTTTACAAAAAATAAATTTTCAATTTTGTCTAAGTTCTTTTAAAATGGTACAAACGGTTGGACAAATTCTCCAACTTGCTGATTGTCACTTGGGATAGTACTTATTTGTCTTAAGTCCAGAGTTTCTAGGACGAGCCTACTTCAATCATTTTGTCAAATGATGCCAATACATTCTGAAATATTCTAAACATCTAAATATAAATGAAATGAAGAATTGAATAAGAAGAACTGAATTAAATAAGCAGAAGTTTTAACAGAAATGTACACATTAAAAAAGTTGCTCATCATAAAAATGAAAAAGCTGGTTGAAAAAATTTATAACTGATTAAAAAACAGATATGCTCACCAATATTGGTTTAATTCCACAACTAAATACATAATTTGCATATTGTAGTGCTTGTCAAATTTTCAAAAAGAAAATTATAAAGAACATAACTGACATCTCTTATATGATGGCACTGGTTGGGCATGACCTTAAAATAAATTATCCTTAAAGTCAATTTTAGCTCTTAGGAACTTAGCCAAAGCATGGGTGATTGAAGAGATTAAAAGGAAAAAAAAAAAAGAAAAAAAATAAAGCAGCATTTCAAGAGGGGGGACACACCAACAGCAAAAGTAATTCTTTCTTAGTTTTTGGTTTTTAATTTCAACACTCAAGGTTCAATTTGCAACTTGAAAATCTACAATGACCTGTCTTATGTATTGCAAAGTGCAGGCCCTCAACAAACATCCCCTGACCAAACGAATGGATGAAGAGTGAATATGCGAAAAGCTAAGCATGCAATAAATCAGCTGGAAAAAAACCCAACAGTCTAATGGGTTCTTTGGAATTAGAACTTGAAATACAATTGTTAATAATAATTACCAATCAATGTATATTTATTGAGACTCTAGTCCCATTGGTCCCGGAAATACTTTGAAAAATGACAAAGTAAAACAGAAATTGCATCTTCTCCCCTCTTCACCTCCTAAAATGAGAATATAGGAGAGGATATCAGAAAGGCATAAAAGTTAAGCAGAGAATTAAACCAGGATCATATCTTGTAGAATTGGATGGCCTTGTTGAGGTAGTGACATTTAAGGTGGAACCTAAATAAGGAGAAAATAGCTATCAAAAGATTGGAAAAATACCATGACAAGCAAAAAGAAAAGTTAGTAAGAAAGCCATTGAGTTAGAATGTGTCTGATATGTGTCATTGCCAAGCTGAGAAGAAAGTGGACGAATTCAACTAGAGGTTAGGCAGATAATTTATTAAAGGGCAAACAAGATGACAAGGTTCATATCATTTAAATACTTTTCAAGAAAAGAGGTGGGGTGATTTTCATCAAACAACTGGAGGAGTTTAAGAAAAAGAATGCCATTGATATTATATATTATAGAATATTATACTACTTATATATTACAATCACTGAATCTGGAGTTGTTAGAGAATTCAAGGTTGTAAATAAAGACAGTTGAGCCATTGACATGTGGGAGTTTAAACTGAGTCTAGGATTTAACTTAGAGAGAGTGTGGGATAAAGGAGAAAGGTATTAAGGAAAGGAGTCTTCAGAGAAAGCTGAGAAACTGATTATAACCACAAAGTGCAGGGAATATTTGATGATTTGGGTTTTTTTCATTTCCCACTCAGTATTTTTTAAGTAAGAAATAAAAATTATAAAATAAAACTGTCATAGTGTTCTTTAACTTACCTAGTGATTGTTTCAATAAAAAGATGAGTCAGTAAACTTGCCATATCTTTGTAGGAATTCACAGATTTGCATATTTTTGAGCAAGATATTCAGAATCCCAAGTTTTATTCTATTTTATTTATTTTTAAATCTCTCCTTAGGAAAAAAAAGTACTAATGAGTCAAAAAGTATTTGTAGAAACTTAAATTTTCATTCATTGTTGATTGATTGATTTTGATGTACATTCAAATAAGTAAAATAAATGTCAGCATACTTTTGATTTAATTCTGACGTTTTCCCTAATTGAGAAATTGATTATTTAAGATAATATGGAGGGGACAAGACAGTATTTCCAATTGACTATGTGAATTGTTTAGAGAATTATCTAATTAGCTTAGACACACCAAATAGATTTGGTCAGTAAATATGTAAAATTTAGGCCATTTTTTTAAGATGTTTATATTTTCAAATTGTCTGAATAGTAAAAAATTAATATTATGGCCAATTTTATCTGAGCTACTGATTTTTAATTGAAATATATTTAGGACTTGTTGAATATTCTCCCTTGATAAAACTTCCAAATCACTTGTGAAGGGAACCATGCAATGCAGTAGTCCCCCTTATCCATGGTTTCACTTTCCAAGGTTTCAGTTACCCACAGTCTACCATGGTCCAGAAGCACATGATCCTCCTTCTGACATATGGTCAGAAAGACAATAGTACCCTAACGCTACAGCACAGTGCCTACGTCAGCCACCGCACTTCGTCTCATCACATAGGCATTTTATCATCTCCCATCATCACAAAAAGGGTGTACAATAAGTACAATAAGATATTTTGAGAGCGAGACTATATTCGCATAACTTTTATTACAACATGTTATAATTTCTCTAATTCTTATTAATTATTGTTATCGATATCCAACTGTGCTAGTAATGAAGATCTAACTGTATCTAACTCTAATTGGTAAATTCAACTTTATCATAGGTATGTATGTATAGGATAAAACACAGGACATACAGGGTTTGGTACTATCTGTGGTTTCAGACATCCACTGGGGGTCTTGGAATATATTCCCCAAGGATAAGGGGGGGACTACTGTATGCCACATCACCCAAATATTCAGAGTATGTTTTCTCTGTATCCAGGTTTTAGTATAACTTGGAAATAACCTTGATATTTTAAGCATATTTTTATTTTATATAATGGAATGGTCTAATTTGGAAGTAAAATTAATCATTTGAACAATAATACCTGGGTATGTACCAAGTGGGTACATATTTCATCATATTTGTTAGTATTTTGGCTATTGTGCAGTTAGAAATGAAATAGAATATGAGAAGACTGATTAAGCATACAGTATTTAAATGCATATTCTTTTTAAAAAAATATTTTATTTATTTATTTAGGAGAGAGAGATAAAGACAGCACCAGCAGGGTGGAGGGACAGAGGGAGAGGGAGAAGCAGACTCCCTGCTGAGCAGAAAGCCTGACGGGGTTGGATCTCAGGACCCTGAGATCATGACCTGAGCTGAAGGCAGATGCTTCATCGACTGAGCCACCCAGGCACCGCTTAAATGCATATTCTATGTAAGCAAGTTGAAATCTTCTGACATTTTAAAGTCTGCCATGGAATATACAGTTGTAAGAGAACTCTCAAATCATCTAAACTTATTTTCAAAGTATGAAGTTCTCTTCTGCCTCATCCTTGTTGCAGATCTATACATAGTCCAGAGCTGAGTAATGGCAAGTGGCAGAAATGTTCTTGGTAGAATTGTTGTTCAGTAACTGGACATGTGGCAATTTTATCCTTACCTTACTAAATTGATTATAAGAGATTTTAGCTTATTTTTAACTATCCTTCATTTATTTTCACACACTTTAGAGTTTTCTTCTGAGGATCTTAGAATGTCAATTTTACATTGTTACTCTACAGAAATAGTATTAATCATAATTTTGAAAATGTTAAAGGAAGCCACAAGATTTCTATATTTTTGCAGTTTTAATTTTGTGTAGGATTTTAATTTTTTCTTGCTTTCTGTATTTGTAAAAGATGAGTGCTATGTTGTGTATATTCTAAAACATATTTCCATCTTTATATTTGTATCAATGTCTATAAAATGACTGGATATCTAACTCCAAGGATGTACAAACTAATTATTTAAATAATGTTTAACTTTTTTTAAAGACTAGAGTTGATTTAAATGTATGAAATTTGTTTTTTAAAACCACTCGTTTATTAGATTCCTAGCACTCAAACGTTGCAGATGTTGGGATCATGCTGATATTTTTTTTAATGAGGAAGCTTTACTTCCTGATTTATTGGCTATATCATTAAAGAATAGATGAGATTGCATGTGGAACAGATTACATTTTATTCTTAATTTTATATTTTTGGAGAATTAGAGCAGATTTTTAAGCTCCCAAGGGTTCATGCATTCGTACGTCAATAGCCATAAAAGAAATAGCTCTTGCAGCTCTACACAAATGGGTTTATTTACATATTTAGTATTCAGAGAATATGGGGCTATTGTATGCCAAAGAGTTATAATATTTTCATAGAAAATTTAGTGTTTTTTCTTGCTGACTACTGTAATTGATGTGATAAAAATAGCAGGCCTGAACTTCAGCCTATGTACTCAGGGGGAATTCTTCCATAGAGTTACATTCAATGAGGTTTGAGCCCAGCATATCGATTGTCATGGTAATATGAAGAAATGTTCATATCCCTGCTCATATTAGATTGCCAAAATGTGAGAGTCAGAGCATTTTGTTGTATATCCAACTGTCAAGCCATCAAGTGACTCAGAGAAGAAACAAAGACATACAACCCAGATATTGCAGCAGCTTTTCTACTGTCCATACTTGACACATCTTTGGGCAAGGGCAGGAAGGAGAAATGAATGGAATGATATAATATTTGAAATCGAGAGCATCATAATTTGTTATCTGTACCATGAGCTTAGTACTAAAATTAGTGAGATACATGATTAGAAGTCCTGATGTAGACCTGTTATGTCAAGGAATATACTGGGTATTTTAGTGGTCCCACCTACGATTTTTCTGAGGACAAATTCAAAATTTTTCTTTTTAAAGTTAGGAACATCTTAATAATTTTTTTACAGTGTATATGTTTTAATGCAGATAAAATTCATGAGCTTATCTGATCTAGGAACTTAAAAATATTTTTATTTTATTTTTTATGATGTTTTCTCTATTGTATCTCATTCACCAAATTATTTGTATTTATCAGTGTGATATGCACTAGATCTATTTATTTTATTATGATGCATGCTTGGGACACTTTGAAAAAAATATTATTTCACATGTTCTTCCAATAGCCAAATAAAAAGTGAGAGATATAGACAGTGTGTCATAGTAATGAAGAAACATTTAAAACAATGAGTTGAAAAAAAAAGAAAAAAATACAACAATGAGTCAAAAGAAGCAATCAAAACATTCCAAGGATGAAAAATATCTCTAATTATGATACAAAGATCACTGTTCTCCAGTAGAATGTCTACCAAATATTTCATGTTTGATGACCGATAACTTTTGCATCTCGTCTGAAATATAGATAAAATTGATGATTTTGTGTGTTTGCCTATGACTTTCTAACACCAGGGCTTTGCATCAGGCCAGTTCCCAGGATGAGAGTCAGTGGAGGGTCCATGCCATTAGGAATGAAGAACATTTCCTCAAATTGGTTCTTACCTGCCAATCTCAGTGATACTATTATCCTAACGACAGAACTGGGAGGGAGATCTTGTGATCCCTCTCATGTACTTATGAGGACACTGAACGTGGGTGAGATGTGGTGAATTCCCACAGATTACCGCAAAGAAATGATGGAGTAATGATTCAGTCCAGGCTATTCTACTTAGAGTTAGCATTCTCCTTCCTTAGGCATGTGGCACTGGTGTCACTCTCAGCATGTGTAATCTAACTTGTCAATGGCAGGCTGAAGAAGATGTTCTGAAACCTGAGGAGGCTCCTTTCCTTTAAGTTCCTATCATCATTCACCTTCCGTTTAAATGCTTATTATGTTATAAGAAAGCTATTTTTTCCCCTTAAGGAGGAAAAAAGAATGTCAGATTTGGCTCCAAAATTATATGAATAATTGTAAGCAAACAAAGAACATTTGAGGTAGAGCCTTTGTCAATGTCTTTTCTTCAAAACACTAGGAACATACCAATAAGTTAACAAGTTGGATTTAATACTTGTCACACCAGACAATTAAATTCAATGAAATTTTGTGGAGACAGGAAGCTATTATTATATATATTGTATTATATATATTATATTGCATTGTATTTTATTATATTATATATCACATAGAAAATTACACAAGGAAACATGCATTAGCACAGTCCAATGCTTTGAAATCAATCAAGGCATCAAGTAATTGAAAATATATTTATTACAGCCTATGTTCCATATACTGAATTAAGTTCTGGCTATCTATCCATCTGTCTGTCTGTCTGTCTGTCTACCTGCCTATCACCTATCTATCTACCTCTATCTACCTATTATCTACAATTATTTTGGTTTAAAATATGAAAGAACTTCCTGACAGCTTATGTACACATTTTGACTTGGTGACTAAGATAATGATAAAATTTTGTGCATCTTCACAACTCTTTGTATAACCAACACCCTACAATTTTGCCCCTGTGTCCTCTGATTTCTGCAATGGTGAAATCACTGCATTACAACCCTACTTTCACATTAGCAGTAGTTCTCTGAGATTATGAAATTAAAATATAGTAAAGACATTGATCTTAAAGGGGTAACTGACAGAGTATACATTAAGAAGCCCAGTTAGCAAAAAAACTAAATAACCTGACGAAGAAAGTAATAAAAACTACAGTAGCTGTGGGGTAGTAGGTTTTTGACACTCTGATTAATTTGCACATTCCCAATTTACTTCTGTGGGTATGGGTAATTAAATATACGCTGGGGGCAAATTTCTTTATCCTTTCATTCTAAATCATCACGAGGCAGGTCTCATTATTTCTATTGTCCTTGTCTCCTGGTCCACTACACTTATCCTTGCTACTCTAATCTTTACAAAGTTAACCAAATCATACTTGTAGGCTGATAGATCAATTTTTAGTCATTTAAACATGGGGAGGGGGCATATTTTAAAATATCAACTAGTCTTACAAATAAAAAAATCATTTTCAATGATTCCAGAAATGATTCAACTAGGAGATTGACAAAATAAATAGCATCTCAAGAAATGACGTGTAGAGGAGACAAACGATGAGAGACTACGGACTCTGAGAATCAAACTGAGGGTTCTAGAGGGGAGGGGGGTGGGGGGATGGGTTAGCCTGGTGATGGGTATTAAAGAGGGCACGTATTGAATGGAGGACTGGGTGTTATAAGCAAACAATGAATCATGGAACACTGCATCAAAAACTAATGATGTAATGTATGGTGATTAACATAACATAATAAAAGAAAAGAAAAAGTGATGTGTAATGTTACTGAAATCCTGTCTTAAATGATCAAAGGGCTATAAAAGTAGAGGAAAACTTATATAGGGGAGGCTATTATGCATCAAAGACAGGCCTTGAGAATTCCTGCCACATATAGTGCAGATAGGATCAGACAGACAGGAACAGCAAGGATCTACTCACAATTGGCCTTCCTGAGAAGATGGTGCTTTAGCCACAGGATGTAAACAGAGCACAATTTGGCCAAAGTGCCTCATACCTAGCATTTTCTTTTTGGCAGGGTGTGTTTGGCTGCTGACACTAAAGACAGACTAAAGGAAAGATAAAGGCCACTTTCCTTGCAGCACCACGCTAGCATGAACAAGCAGCTGTATTATGCTTTCCCAAAGCAACCTGACCACTTCTAATACAAGGCATCCCAGGTGCAAGGGATTTGCCTCGAAAGGCTTTGAACCTAGTAAAGCTGAAAATAGCCTCATTATGTACCTAGTATAGAAGCTGGACCAAAGAGAAAAAATATCTTAAGTACATAAATAAAAGCTCTATCCTTGCATAGTGGCTTCTCTAGACCTCAAGAGGAAATTAAAGAGAGAAATTCCACTCCTGAGATGGTAGAGCCCATGTTCTCAGCCTCACTGGTGTATGGATTACAGACCAGGTAATGGACTCTTTTGGTAACTAATCAGCTAGCCATATAGGTTGAGTACAAAAAAAAAAATACACAAAAAGGAATGGAGGTCACTGATACACTGAGAAAAGTAATATATCCGCAGTGAATTTTGAGTTATGTAAACAGAGTGCAGAGAATAATTCTTTTTTATTACTCCTGGAACATTACCAAATTTTGGTTGCATTACTTTCCTACATCCTAAAACTCAATAAATTTGAATAATCAACCCAATAAGTCACATATTTTGGTCAAAATGTAATAAAACTGGAAATTAATAGCATAAAATATGAAACATTACAACAAAGATATATAAAAAATCACTTTAAAAAATCTTATAAATGATAACTTAGGTAATTGAATTCAGTGAAAGCAATACATATAATGATGTATGGGATATAGCTAAATCTATAATCAGAATAAATAACAGGCTCTAAACAGTTTACTTAGTAAGCATAAAAAATAAATATTCAACTAAAAAAGTTTATAAATCTTATAAACATGGCTGGATTATAAAGGATAGACTTGATAGATAAATCCAAGGGCTGGATGAACTATAAAGGGTAGAATTAATAAATATATCTAGAAATATTGAAATGGTCAATATAAAACACAAAAAAGAAATCTGTCAAGATTAATCAATGAAAATGAAAAACACAACACTGAGAATGAGAAAAAGCTTAAAACCTCAAATGAAGAAGCAATGAAAAAAGTCTTTAAAAAATACAATTTCTACTTCTGGTACTATGGCAGAGCAGGTACCCCCAAAGGTCCTTCTGCTAAATATACCTAGTTTATGGATAAGTTACAGCAAACATATATTTTAACACTCTTCTAGACTTTCTAGAAAGTAATGAAACCCTCCCCCCCCAAAAAAAGAACATGAAGCTGTAGATGAAACAGTAAGTACTAAGGGTGAATACAACTCAAAAGATGGGTTTGCCTTTTGGACAAAAGTCTACATCTGAACCAACATGGAAATCTATGCTTTGTGCCCTTGGGAAGGAGTTCGGGTGGAATCCTAGACTCTTTTGTACTTGGAACTTCATAGATGGAAAGTGGTCAATAGCAGCTCAGGAAAAAACAAACTCCTTGCTGAGAGAAGACAAGATTTAGATCCTCAAGATTACCACAAATATAGCTCATAACCAAACCAAACAAAACAAAACAAAACACCAAAAACAGACAACAAAGAAACCACTTTAAGTGACCATCCCTAGTTGAAATGCAAATGTTACAACCCCTCCAGAAATGAACATGGCTTTTATCTATATCTATTTTATAACTAATAGAAAATAAATTTCCATTTTAACTATTTATCAAAGTTGCATAGTCAGGTACCTTTTACTCAGTCTACTTCTAGTATCCATATACCTCAAAGATATACTAGCAAAAAAACATAATAACACATAAACAGAATATTAATTGTGGTTTTAATAACTAAAGACTGAGACTACCTACATTTCATCAGTATGAACTACTGAAATAAAATCTGGTTTATCTGTAATTGGATTATTGTGAATATATAAAAAGGACTGAGGAAGGTCTTTATATATTGTAATAGTATATATATATATACTTTATGCTATATATACTATCAAATAATTGCTAGAATAATTTTTTACTGAACAAAAAGCAGGACAATGTTTGTAGTATTCATTATACAAAAAGATCCTTTTTGTTTGAAAGAGAAATATATGTGTCTGTGTTTATAATGGTATGTGTATGCATTTGGATGGATGGATGTTTCAACTTGCTATTTTTTCTGAGAAAAATTATGGTAGAATAAGCAAAAACCTAATAAATATATACCAATATGAGGAGCAAGAAAAAAGGGATGTAAGTGAGAATTCTATAAATTTAACTTGCTTTTGGTTTCAACTTTACAATAATTTAAATGTTTCACATAATTAAAAAGAATTTAAAACAGAAAATGAAGCAATGCTTAAAAAGTGAAAGTGAATAGAAAAAAAGAGTCCAAATGTATAAGTGATGATAAAAATTATTTTCCTTTACAACTGTGGCAAAATTTGACTTCTTTCCCAATTTGATTCTCATTTACATAATCTGCCTTCCTCTTTTTTTGTTGGTGGTGTCATGGATGTGTTTATTTTTGGAAACTTTCATATATACGTGACATTCTTTTTCATTGACTTTCTCATTTTTTTTTCCCGGAATCCCTGCCATCCAGATTTCTCTAACAAGAAGTCATTGATCAAGAAATCATTGCCAAATACAATATCATGAAGCTTTTCCCCTATGTTTTATTCTGAGTGTTGTATAATTTTATCTCTTACATTTAGCTCTTTGATTCATGTTGAGTTAGTTTTTGTATTGGTGAAAGGAAATAATTCAATTGCATTCTTTTACATGGGGGTATCTAGTTTTCCCAGAAAAGGAACTCATTTTTTTAAAGATTTTATTATTTATTTATTTATTTATTTGAGAGAGAGCAGAGGGAGAGGCAGAAGGGGAGAGGGACAAGTAGACTCCATGCTGAGTGCCAAGCCAAACACAGGGCTCAATCTCAGAACAATGAGATCATGACCTAAGCCGAAACCAAGAATCCCAGCTTAACCTACTGAGCCACCCAGGTGCTGCTGGAACTCATTTATTATTTTTTTTTTAATTTTTTATTTGTTTTAGATTTTATTTATTCATTTGAGACATAGAGATACAGAGAGAGAGAAAGCATGAGCAGGGGAGAGGCAGAGGGAGAGGGAGAAACAGGCTCCCTGACAAGCCAGGAGCCAGACATAGGGCTCCATCCCAGGACCCCAGGATCATGACCCGAGCCAAAGGCAGACGCTCAACCATCTGAGCCACCCAGGCACCCCTGGAACTCATTTTTAAGCAAATATTTTCATAGACAATTTTGATGCTCTGTCCAATACTTCATCTGCTAGAATTCACATAATAATTTCTCAATGAGGATTTTCTGGAATCTTCATTGTATGGGTAAAAAATACAGAAAAATGTCTTTCCCGCAATTTCATCATTCATTCATTCCTCCATTCAACAAAAAACTGCTGTGAAGCAGTTACATAGGGAGGAGGAAGTCATCCAATTGCTCTCTCAGTTTAATGTTCATTCCTTTGCCTCAAACTACATTTCTTGTTATTCTTTCATTGTTTCTGAAATTGAAATATCTGAGCCTTGCTCCTGGGAAGGGAACCAAGGACAGTGCTGATTTCACAAAAATGGAAATTTCTGGATACAAAGCAAGCGACACTGTATATAGGGTTTTAAAGTTTAATACGGTTAGATAGAAAGATATTATGAAGCTGTATGTTACTAGTATTAATATTCAGCCATTATTGGAAAAATAGAATTCTCTTTCTATTCAGCATTAAGATTTTAATTAATTTTATTGATGCATGAAAAGATTTTACTAATAATATATAATCTTCAAAAATTATATTTAGAGATTTTCGCTTTCTTTTCATGCCTTTTAAATCTTCAAACTGTGTCTTTTTTTTTTTCTAGGTAATAATTTTCTATATTATGGCTGTCTTCCCTATGAAAAGTTCTCATTAAAAAATAGATTTAGAAAATTATGGTATTTGGAGTTCTATTATCACCTCACTCACTGGAATTCTGTAACACAGTTGCCTAAGAGAATTTGACTGATTGCTCAAACACCAGATCAAGTAAATGGAAAATAAAAACAGTAGACATAGTTTGATTTTCTTCTTTATGGGCTTTCCAAATGTCATGGCATGAATGAGACCACTTTGTAAAAGCAGCATAAGAAACTGTGTCTCTAAAACGCAAAACGGATCCAAGACAAGAGGGATCATTAGTGAAAATTCTCCCCTGGAGGAAAAGGAGTGGGTGGGCTTGAATAAAGAAATGGGGGCAGAGCCAGGGCATGGGAAACTTAAGAAAACGTTCTCCCAAACCTACACATTAACAGATAGACAGATCATACCTTGCCTCCTAAAGGCCTAGAGAATTTGAAAAGAGACAATCTCATGAAGACGTCTGTAGGACGTCTGCAGGCCCCTCATGAGGTCCACAAACGGAGTCTGAAATGATGTATTTTCCTTGTGACTGGACTTGATGGGGAGAATCCCAGAGGCAAGAGAAGATGCTCTTGTACCCTGTAATCCAGAATAATATAAGGGGGAAAATTGAGAGTGTAATATACACATATTCTATAGTTCTAAAATTAATAAACTACATCCACAAAAGTAAAAACCCTCATTTAGATATTTTTTAAGAAGGCCGTATGGAAAGAATTCTCCATGGATAGTATTAGATGTGGCTTTCAGTAATATTTTAAGATAAATCATTGTTCCCTGTTGAGAACCATGCTGAATAAAAAGAGAAAGTGGTACAGAGTTGAAAAAGAGAAAAAATTATGGGGTAGGAGCAAACAAGTGTGAAATAAATTGGCCTTCCCCAGTGCTGAGAAGACACAGACTGGTCAAAACAGAGTCTCAAGGGAGATTGCCCAGTTGCTGCTACTGTGGACACCTTCGGTTATCTAATTTTCTTGATTGGAATTTGGCTATTAGTAGCAGAGGACTATATTTCCTAAATCCTCCTAATATGCAGCCTTCATGTGACCAATTAATTGTTAAAGAAAAATGATCTGCAGCAAAGACTGAGGAATAATTAAATAGCAAAGAAAGATTGAAAGGGCCAGTTAGTAAAAATAATAGTAAAAATTTATTTTTTTACTTATATTTTATATTAGGCTTATATTAGTAAAAATAACTATAATAATTAACAACTAGGGTTTATTTATCATTAAATGTCTGTCAAGCACTTTCATGTATAAAGTGTACTTCACATATATAAGGCACTTTACTTATATAAGAAGTTTCTTATAAATAAGAACCTATATTTATTATCTGCATTCTATAGATGACGAAGCTGAGGATGAAGGTAGATGTGTGACTTACCTCTATACAAAACTGCAAAACATCAGAGAGAGTGATGCATCAATCTGACTCCAGAGTTTGAAAGCTTAGCCAGCCTACTTCACCTCGGTACTGCCCCCTGCACAGAGCTCTTGATTACTGTACACCAGCCCTCACTGATCTTCTCAGTCTAAGGAATTTGTACACAACACAAAAATAACTTAAAATACAATGTACCCAACAATGTCACTCCTATGTGCATGCTCAAGAGAAACACAGACATATGTGTACCCAAAAGATATATGAGCATATTCACGGCAGCACTATTTTGCCAAAAGCTAGACATCACCAAAATTTCATCAACAGTAGAATGGATAAATACATTGTTTTATATGTGTGCAATGGATTACTATACGATGATGAGAACAAATGAACTACAACTATGCACAACAATATAGCTGAATATCACAATCAAAATGCTGAGTGGAAACCCGATAAATGAAACAAGCTAGGCCCAGAGAAACAAAATCTGCATGATCTCACTTATATGTAGAGTCTAAAAGGTCAAACTCATAGTAACAGAGAGTAGAATCGTGGTTACCAGAGGCTGGAGGGAGGGGGAAATAAGGAGATGTTGGTCAAAGGGAACAAATTTTCATTTATGAGTAAGTTCTGTAGACTTAATGCACAGCATGGTGACTATACTTAATAATAATGTACAGCATACTTGAAATTTGATAAAGAGTAGATCTCAATACAAAAAAAAAGGAAATTACGTGAGGTGACTAACATGTTGATTAGGTTGATTGTGGTAATCATTTCACAAGGTAAACAGATATTAAGACTTCATGTTTTATATCTTATCTAAGATTTTTATTTGCTGGTCATAACTTAATAAAGGTAAGGGAAAATATCTTTGCCTGTACTCATTCTTCTTCCTTTTTTTAGAGAAAAAAATAGCGCGTCTTAAAGAGGCACTTTCAATATCAAAAATTGGAAACAAAATAAATACTCATTATTGTAGGAATAGACAATAAAATACCCCCATACCAAATAGCCATTAGAAAGCAGGCATTAAAAGGAATGTGAAACATATACACATTCATCTGGAAGTACATCAGTGATATGTTTTTTAAAGTAAATTGTAAAACAATATGTATACAATGATTTATTTTTTATAAAAGTGAAATGTATATATGTGTAGGCATACATGTGTGTAACTGTGTTATCAAGGCATACAAAATAAACCAACTAAATATATACCAAACTTTTAGTGGTATGGAGAAGAGAGCAGGACTGGGGTGGTTTGGGCTGGAGTTAGGGCACTCATGTTGGGAGACTGAAAGTCTAAAGACAAGAACTTACTCTTCTTTAAAACTTTTTTAAAAAATTGGCTACTTTTCCATAGTTTGGCTATCGTGGACATTGCTGCTATAAACATTGGGGTGCAAGTGCCCCTTTGGATCACTACATTTGTATCTTTAAGGAGGGCACGTGATGTAATGAGCACTGGGTATTATATAAGACTGATGAATTACTGAACCCTACCTCTGAAACGAATAATACACTATATGTTAATCATTTGAACTTAAGTAAATTTAAATACATTTTAAAAATTGGCTACTTTTACTTTTCTTGTGTTTTCAGTAGTTTAAAAACTTCAAAAAAGGAAAATAAATATTTGATGTTTTAGTAATCTCTTACTTTTTCAAGAGAATTTCTTTCTTAGTATTTCTTACCCTCCTACCCTCAAATGTTTACTTTCCTTTCCTTCCTCATTTCTTTCTCTCAGCTTAAAAAATGCATTCACGTTTTCTTCTGAATGGAAGGAAGAAAAAAAAAATCCACTAATTCCAAATCACTTTATAAAAACTATCTTGTATCATTTTTCTTCCTTTTATATAAGGTTAATACAAACGACACTCCTTTCCTTGCCTCTCTTCTTATGCCTGAACACACTGAAGTTAGGCTCCTATTTCTGAGTACTCATTAAAACATCTCTGACAAAGTTCACCAATGATTTCTTAATTGATTAATACAGTGGATTACTTCTAACTTCACTTTATTTATACTTATCTGGTGGTCTCTGACATTAATGTCCCTTCCTTCTTCCTCTGAAAACTCTCCCTCAGTTTTTGAGTTAGCAGTCTCCCCCGAATAATTTTCTAATTATTTCTTCAAAGTCACCTTTGTGGACTTACTTCTCCCAGCTCCTTCTTAAATGGTGGTGGATCCAAGGATCCTGTTCTTGTCTATTTTATTCTCACTTTGCACAATCTTGGCTGATAGCAACGAAACTTAGAGGTTCAATCACTACATGCAGAAGATCCCCAAATCAGTGAGTTCAAGCCTGGAGTGCAGAGCCCCGGTGAGGAACTAGTCCCTGGGTATTGCTATCTGAATGTCCTCTAGGCAGGTCGAAAGGGGCATATCAAACTAGCCTACTTCTCTCCTTTACTCCTTAGCTCAGTTACTACCATAGGTTCACCAGGTTTCTAAGCTAGGAATCTGGGTGTCTGTCTTGAATTTATTCTTTTATTCATTCCATCCACTACATTGTATCCATTGCCAACTCCTGTAGATTCTAATTACATGTTTTGTGTTAAGAATCTTCCCTCTGCATCTCCACTATTTGTGTGTTAGTTCAAATTTGCATCATCTTTCACTGAGATTATTGTTCTAACTTCTTAATTCATGGTATCCCTTCCATTCCATCCTCCATCTGCACACTGCTGCTGATCTTATCTTCCTGATAATGTAGATCTGATCTTATGGCTGCCATGATTGAATACTTAAAAATGGTTTCCATTGTCCATAGACCATCCACCAACAATTCTTGCTTTATATTTTACCATGCCTTTCTCTTCAGATGCCTATAACTAGTGGTAAGCCTAGCTTACAGCTATTGTGATGTACCATGTTGTTTCATACCCCCTGTGCATCTGTCCATTGAACAAAGAATGCCCACCCTTTCTACCTGCTTAGCTCCCTGGCATTGTTTAACATGTTTTCAAAGATCTATTGGGAAAAATTATGTAATTCCTTTGTGTGTCCCTGCTATCCTGACTAACTCCAGAATTTTAAATTCCCAAACAAGCAAGTATCAGCATCCAAGTACACCAGTTTGCATTTTACACAATCTGTTTCCAAGGCAACTAAATGCTTAAGATGGCAAATCTCATTTCAGCTATGTCGTTGGCCATCTTTGTTCATTTATATGCTAATCAAAATGGAAAGCAATATGATGTAATGATGATGGTTATTCCATAGGACTGTGTGCCTAATACCTCTTTAACACATAATTTAATATTGTAATTCAGGGACCAGCAATAAAACTTGATGCCTTCTGTTGTTTTGCAAATCTGTTGATTATTTCCTTAAGGAAATAGTGTCAAACATTTACTTCTCAGTTGAAGGGGCAGCAAGGTCTTAAAATCTGTTCTGGCTCATTGGGCTTTTTAGTTATACACACAAATGTCGGAGTAAGTTAAATGACTGTGTAAAACAACAAGAAAAAAATGAATGATGGGATATAATGTGGAATTCTGTCCACTCACCATAGAGCATAGCATTCATAAGTAAAAGAAGTTTCTTTAATTATAAGGCTTCCTAAAAGAGTAATTATTTTGGTTTTCAAGAATGCTTTAATAAAAATCCATGACCAAAACATTTAACTAGTAATTTTTTACAGCACTAATGGGGTAATATTTTTACTAAATTACTTTATAAACATTAGATTGATTTTAAAACCCTGCGTATGGAGATAGTGAATTTCATTATCCCCCTTTTACGAATAGAGACTACATATTAAAAACTTCAAGTTCCTACAGATATCAGTTACTCATTTGGATGAAAACCAAAGATTTCTTTATTTTTTGGGTTAATATGTGTTTCATAGAGTAGAGCTAATATGAACAAATGTGCCATTATATTTCAGCATTTCTGACTTCCACTCTGCCACAATTTCATATGCTTTATGCGGGGAGCATTCTAAATTTAAAAGAGGTCCTGTTCTCTAGACACATGCACATCAACATTGCTTGAGATGATTTTTAAAAGTGTCTGGAACATCATTCATAAAGAGCAGCCATGGCACAAAGATAGGACCACTTAGACATCCCATTTGTGAGACACCTATTTTATATTACCCTGTTCTTAACTGTAATTTGCCTATGCAACTTAAGTATAAATGACTGAGGTCAAGGACTGTGTCTCATATCCCTTGGTATTCCCAAAACTACTAGCATAAAACCTGCACATAGCAGGCCAAGACCAAATGTTTATTAATTTATTTCCTGAGATACAGAAATAATTGGAATAATATGGCTTTGTTTTGAAAGAGATGAACTTTAATAATTGAAGGAGAAAAAGAAGATGTTTAAATGGTTGGGATCTAGAAAGAAGAATTAGAAGTAAGAGTTACAATCTAGTGTACAGAGCTTACATTCAGCTTTGGGAGACCAAAGCCTGCATATGGCTAAAAAAGACAGAGTCACAGCATGCAAGGGACTCCTGAGTGGAAACTCTTAATTAATCTTTGAAATTTTACGCGGTGATTTTAGGAAGTAGTGCAAAAGGAGCATAAGCAGGAAAACATGTGGAATGAAGGTGAAAGGATTCAAAAACTTCAATCCTAAAAGCCTAGTTCTCTGGATCCATGAGTACTGGTCACCTGAGACCATTCTGATTTGGTGTTTGCGGGTTGCTGCCTGGGATATTGCTGAGCACAGGACATCATAAAGAACTAGAAGGATCTTCCATACTTGAGAATCCTGATATATTAATCAGCTAGGTAATTATCATTCAGAAAAAAATCTCAGGGTGTACAACAATGAGCATTTATTTCTTGCTTATATGGTTTTGGTTCAGCTAAAATGGCTTTACTTCATATTATAGGTCTTCTGCTTCAGGCTGTGGATGTGTGAATCTGTTGGGATGCCTCTCACTTCTGGTCATACTTCTCAATTACAGTAACTTTGAAATTTCAAACAATTTAATTGAGATGCTGGTGATGTTAAGAACAAATATTAGTCTGCAAATGTTATCCAAAAAATGATTTTTTTTGCACCATTAATGCAAGCTCAAATCTTAATTATATTCATTTTATCCACGCCTGGTAGATGTGTCTGTAGTTTATACACTGAATGCTTTATAGTGTGTGTATTTTACCTACCATGTTTGCCGATAATGCAATGGGTATAGAAGTCATGGAGATCCATAAGAAAAGTAGTAATTTAAGTCTAAGGACTCCTTGTGGGCAAGAACAGACCTTTCATTTTTGTATACCAATGTCCATAGGACTTCCCATGATGTAAAATCAAGTGATGGTTAATTAAGAATGCATGAATAAATGTAGTTTCACTTTTGCAAAAGCAAATTGGATAAGAACAGGGTAAATAATACAATTTTCTATTGGGTTAGCTGCTTCTCACCAAGGGCAGAGCTGACGTTGCTCAGTTGTCAGTCCTAAAGTCTTTAATTGGAGGCCCAATATAATGTTTTGGGATACCTGGGAGGAGGGGTGGTAATATAAATACTTTCTTATAATGTAATCTCACTGTTTTCAGGTATCATTAATGTGTTTATTCATTTAACAAACATTTTTAGGCAGTTAATCTGTTCCAGGTACAGTTTACGCACTTTCATAACTCTAGTGAAGAAAAGGTCAGGAAATATCTTTCTCAAGGAGGAGAAAGACAAGGGTTTGTTGTTGTTGTTGTTTAAATCAATAAAATAAACAAGAAATAGGTTAAAGGTATGGGTACTCT
This sequence comes from Callorhinus ursinus, assembly GCF_003265705.2. Classification (NCBI taxonomy): domain Eukaryota; kingdom Metazoa; phylum Chordata; class Mammalia; order Carnivora; family Otariidae; genus Callorhinus; species Callorhinus ursinus. Next base: position 80,276,006 of record NW_027397063.1, on the reverse strand, counting down.
GATGAAAACTTAAAATAGGTTGATGTGCTGGAGCATGGCTGGGAAGTTACTTTTTTTTTTTGGTGCAAAAAATAGTGCTTTTATTATAGCACAGGGACAGGACCCTTGGGCAGAAAGAGCTGCACTGTGATTGTGAGGAGCTATTGATTACATACTTTTAAGGTGGGGAGGGGGTAGAGATAAAGGAAATCTCTAAAGGGATTTTCATAGGTTAAAGAAGACTTACAGGATCAGTAGGCCTGGCTATTGTCAAGCTAAGTAACTTTTGATCTCATGATTACAGAAAGTACCTTGAGAAGGTGACATTTGAGACCCAAGAGAAGGAGAGAGCCATGTAAAAACTAGAGGAAACACATTTCAGGCAAAAAAAAAAAAAAAAAGGCACTTTGTGCAAAAGCTTTGAGATAGAAATTATGTTAGCATGCTTAAGGAATAGAGAGAAGGCCAGAGTGGCTGGAGCATATTAGGAGAGAAAAGGTGTGGAACAAGATGTGATAAGAGACAAAGAATGTTTTGTTATTTAGAGTTTTACACAGTTGGATAAGTTTAAATTGTACTGTGTGATGAGAGGATATTTGAACAGGGGGATGATTTTGATTTGACTTCTATTTTTAAAAGATGATTAAGGTTGCTATTTAAGGAGTCAATCCTTTTTAAAAGGATAGTAGCAGTCTGAAGCGGAGATGATCATGACTTTGACTTGAGTGATTAGGGATAGGCACAGAGAGAAATGTATAGTCTCAGAATATGCCCTATAGGCTGACTCCACAAAATTTGCTGTTACAATTGATATGAGAACTAAATGAAAGAAAAAGAAAATTAAGACTAACTTTTGGATATGTGGCTTTAACAAGGGGGTAGATGGTAGTGGGGTTTACTGACACAGAGGCAACTTTAGCAATGAGAAGTTTAGACAAAATTCTTATGTTCATGTTGACATGTTTATCAGAATCCCATGTGGGAAATCACATGTAGGTATTCAAGATCTGCATTTCAGGAGAGGTCAGATCCAGAGCTAAAGTATCATCTACATACAGTTGTTATTAAAAGTCTTAAGATTGGGGGCACCTGGGTGGCTCAGTCGGTTAAGCATCCGACTCTTGATTTAGCTCAGGTCATGATCTCAGGGTCTTGGGATCGAGTCCTGTGCTGGGCTCCACTCAAAGCAGGGAGTCTGCTTGACATTCTCTCTCTTTCTTTCCATTTGCACCTCCCCCACCACTAGCTCTCTCTCCCCCTCTCTCTTTCTTTAAAATAATAAATAAATACATCTTTAAAAGTTACAAGATTAGATGACATCACCCAGGCAAAAATTTTACTTAGAGAATAAAAGCAATACAAAAATGAACTATAGTGTACTTCAATATTTGGGAGTTGAATAAAAGAAGAGGAGCTAATAAAGAGATTTAAAAGAAATCAGTGAATTAGGAGGAACACAAGGAAAGTAGGGAATCCCAAGACCCAAGAGAAAAAAGGGATTCAAGAAAGAAAAAATATATCTACGTATCAAATGTTGTCAAGATGTTAAGGTAGAAAAGAACAGAAATGTGACTGTTCAAATTTGGGTCTCAGCAAGAAATAGATGATATATACAAATTAAGGTATTCAAGAAGGTTTAATAAAATGACTCTATGTAAAGGCATGTGCTGAGTATAAGGTACAACGTATAGAAATATTCAAGTTTGTTTTTTTGTTTGTTTGTTTTAACTGTCTTTAGGTTCAAAACAGCCAGAGGATTAACAGAATCTGGAAAGTGTTTCCTATAGAGAGGACTACTGTAAGAGAAGTAGAACTGCTCGAGGAACTCAATCAACTCACAGGTTCTTGCAAAGAGGACGCTGAAGAATAAAATAACCCCACCAAACTTTCATATTGGCCTCTGGTCCTCTGCTGGTGTTCTTCATTGGCTAAAGCCAACTGGAAAGAATAAGTTAAGAAATCTGACTACTAGCCACATAGGTCAAACTCCCATGGCACAGAATAGGGTAGAAAAGGGTGGAGAAATAATCTGAAAGGCCAAATGGAAGCTATGTGGCCCAATGACCACTAGATTTGATAATATAAACATTGTGCAGACTTTCACTAGAAAAATGCTAGATTGCTTGGAACAAAAAATCAGTTAACGTGAGTTGAGAGATTGTGAAGTGAGGATGTGGTGAAATGGACTCTGTAAGACCCGTGGCTGTAGATAAAATCAGAGATATGGGAGAGGTGAGGGGTTACTACAGTCAGGTGTTGGGTCTACTGAGAATTCTTGTTTTTGTTTTAGTAGAGAATATATGCCAAGAGGAATGATCTGATAGAAAACAACAGCAACAACAACAAAATAATTGAGAGACAGGGATAAAAACAGAAGGAAAGATCTTAAGATCAGACGAAGTAAATCAAGAGAAGGGGAAAGTTTGGCTTATGATAGGAACAAAATAAACTTATACATACACACACAAAAAAGGAAGACAAGTATGTGAATGGACATGGCTAGGCTTATTCTTTGTAGAATAAGAAAATTAGGGAAATCCTGTAATTATTGAATTTATTTTCTTAGTTATCAGCTGAGAGTAAAGTTTGCAGAGGAAGAGTGAGAAGAAGAAGAAGATTGAAAATTTTTCTGGATAATGGGAAAATGAACATAGTAGGGAAATGCAATCAGTTTGCCTAGAAGTTGTGAGTACTGCCAGATACTTGACCCTAAATTTAAATTGAGGCAGTCAGGGAAGGCATATGTTCCCCTTTAGAAACATTTACCATCTTAAACTGAGGCACAAAAGCAATGGAATGTTATGTTTAACCTTAGCTTGGCTGTTAGCATTCATGTTCAATAGAAGGAGAAGCAATGAAGGTAAAGGGTTTTGCAGGCAGAATTAAATAAATCATAGATTCTAAGTTTATAAGGAGGGTCATGAAGACATAAACTTGATAAATGAGCATGAGAAAGATAGGTAATGCATTAGTGCTCTCCATGAGGTTGAAGGAGGGCTACAGAGGTTTAATAAAGTATATGAACTAGAAGGTTAGAAGGTAGTAAGAAGGGAGGATAGTTGTAGGTTTTTTATTTGATCCATTTAGTAAAGATAGCCATGTGACCATGAAGTGATAATGGAAGAGAGAAGAAATGAAAGAACAGAAAGACCAAGGTTCTGGAAGAATCATCCATGTGAGTGGTGAAGTTGCCAGAATGTTGATTACAGTGGTAGAAAGGCCAGCAGTGAGCAAGGGGAGGCAGTAGTAGATGAGAAACCTAAAATAAATGACTGTCAGGAGCCCTGGAGTTTGAAGAAGAAAGCAAAAAAGAAATTGTTTGAAAGAAGCAATAGGGAGCAGGGGTGCCTGGGTAGCATGGTCGGTTAAGCATCTGACTCCTGGTTTCGGTTCATGGTATGATCTCAGGGTCGTGAGATGGGCTTGGCCTGGCATAGGGCTCTGTGCTCAGTGTGGAGTCCACTAAGACCTCTCTCCCTCTCTCTCTTTCCCTCTGCCCCTCCCTGCTGCTCTTTCTCTAAAATAAATAAATAATAATAAATAAATAATAAATAAATAAATTAATTAATTAATTAAATTGAAAAACAGAAGAAGAAGAAGAAGCAATAGGGAGCAAGGAGAATTTGTATCCCAAGGCCAGGACCTAAGGTAAGGCTGTGAAAGGGAAGAAAGCCTTCACTGGAGAGGATTTTACAGAGCTCGGCAGATTTCATTTGGAGCAGGTGGGAAAGCTTCAGATGTACTGTTAAGGATATAGAGGTGTTTACAGGTACTAGGGATCATCAGTCATAAGGAGGAAAACTCATGAAAGAGCAAGGGACTGAAATTTGATCAGCTAAACATATGCACAGAGTGGTATGGGATTGGGAGGAGTCGTCTTCAGGCTAGGGTTTTGGTATCAGGTGAAGGAAGTAGCAATGTGAGGCATAAAGGGACTAATCCTGACAATCTCTTGGGGAAAGCTGGATCACCAACTTAAGTTGAATGTAAGAGGTCACAGACAACTTACACAACATTCTTAGGGATAAATGAGCTAATCTTAATATCAGAAACTCATTTTGGTGTCTTGCTTAGTGCTGTCTCACATAGCATATTGAATAGATCTTGAAAAAACTTCTCCAAAATTAGGTCTAGGTTTCTCCAGGAGCAGTTCCATGTGGACCCAGACAAATACTCTACCTGATGCTCAAGAAACACTTTTTGAATGAGTGATACGTGTATGTGCTCTTCTGCTATGGCTTTCTAGTTGAAATTGGCTGCCTGTAAGCCATTTGAAAGAGACATTTTGTCCAACTCTCTTTCTTTCTGTTTTTTCCAACTGTTTCTGATGCCTTCTGTTGACACTGACCAAGTACCTTCCTTGTTGCCTAGCCTGCCACCATCACTCATGGTGGCTCCACAGGCCTGCCCCTGAGTTCTATGCAGGAATGGAGGGGATGACCGCCTCTTCACTTCTCCTGTTTTCAGACAGCCTTGCTTCCCTCAGGCTTCTCCGGGTCCTTCAACCTGTGTACTGTAACATGTGACTGTAACTATGACCATATAGAAGTAGACGGGCGCTGTATTTTCAGGCATGTCCTTCTCCCACTCTCCTCCCATCTCTCTTTCTTGCTAGCTTTCCCTCTCAGCAGCCACTCTCTCTAGTGACATCCTTGCCTTGAGTATCAAATCACATAAATATGTATTTTGGAAGTCAGTTGCCCACCACAACTGCTTCTCAGTTAGATTCATCAAAGTTTATCATGGGGACTTATTTGATAAAGATGCCTAAAAAGAAAAAAAAATGTCTGCCTCATCTGTCTAATGTTTCTCCTAGTTTATTGTACGTGATGGCCCACAGAAAGAACTTATTGCTGTTATTTTTTTCTTAACTGCATGGCAAGGTTTTTATTAGGATTTGGAATATGTCAACTTATTTTCCCCACGGTCATCATATCTTGAAGTTCTTACGGTGATGCTACTAATAAAGTTGATGAGGAGAGAGGGTGATTACATGGGCCCAATATTCTTAATTAACAACCAGATCTAGCCCTGATTTGGTGGGAAATTTTAATTCTTCAGTAATTTAGTTCAAGTCTTAAGAAATTCATAGAAATGAGACACTTATGCAATAAGTTACACAAATTAACATCATTTCTAAATTAAATAAAATAGAATCTGATGAAAACTAAACCTCAGACATCAACAAAATACTTTGATTATATTACATATGTAGAATTTCTATTGAAAAATAAAAATACCAGATATAGGTAATTTATACTTTGATCTGAAATGAAAATTTTAATCCTCAATATTTCAGAATTATAATCATTATTAAATGCATATAAGACCTTTAATAATAAATAGAGAATATGAAAGGTTAGCAGCATCATTTCAATCTAATAATTCAATAAGGCTAAGAGGAATATAAAATCTTACATATCTGGGCAAGTCATTTAACTTGTTATGCTTAAGGTTTTTTTTTTTTCTATTTACATTTTAAGTTAATACTATTGACATATTCACAAGGTTGTTGAAAGGATGAATAATATAAAAATTGTGAAGCAGTTTCAAATATAAAGTGCTACATAAACGCTTGAAGATGGCTATCCTTCTGTAAAGAAAGACTGAATTTCTATTTATTTCATCAATATTAAAATCAAACACTCTCATATTACGTGTTATGAGAGAAAAATCAAATCCAAATTCTCTACACATAATGAAGAAATAGTTGACACAAAATGAATTGTGACACAAAATTTACATATTTCAGCTCTTACCTGACCTTTTCATATTATCTAAAATCTTTGCCTACAATAAATGGCTACTTAGTCATCTAGAAAATCAAATTTAGTTGGGCCAAATACTTTGTAATAAAGCTGTCCCATAAACTAAACTATCCTCTGAAGAAACTATTCATGAAAAGAAATATAAGTGTCAGTTGAAATACTATCCCTGGGGGAATAATTTAAACTTATCCAGGGAATTATTTTATTGATCTCTGCTAAAACCCTCAGTCAATTGACCCAGTGTGTGACCTTAAATGCATTCTTTAACTCTGAGCTTCAGCTGCTACAACTAGAAAAGCAAGGAGAATAATAACACCTGCCTTACAACTTCACAAGGTAATCGTAATGTGATCAGATATGTGAGCATTTGTTAAACACACTTATTGCATGTTTATGTGTGAGGAAAAAAGATGCTGAAAAATGAAAATTGTCATTTTTTAAATTTGTTGACTTTGACTTGAGGAAAAGCAAAATGTCTAGTCCGTGTACCTACTTTACTTGCTCCCTCTTTCCCAGGGCAAAAGTCCATGACATCAACATTTAATGAAGAAACATTTGAATTAGTCTTTATTTACTTTCGTTTTAGGAAAAAAAAAACAAACAGAAAGAGTTCATCTGTAGACATATACGTCTATAGTAAAACACTTAAAACCCAGTGTGATTATTATGGTTTCATTCGTGGTATGTTGCAAACTACGTAAGTAGTGTACTCAGATTTTAACTGGTGTATCCCTACATGTATCTCTATTAACTGACCAAGGTAAATTTACTTTTTGGCATATATCTCAGCAGCCAATTTAACTACTAAATATTTCCTGAGTAAGCCTTGTTTAGAAAATTTAAATCAATGTATTCAAACAATATAGGAGTAAAAAAAAGAAACAGAATTATGATTCTGGGACTGTACAAGCAGAAACAACGTCTGTTAAGTTTGGTGTATGTGTGTATACATGTTTGTGTGTAGGGGGGTGGCATACCATAAATATATTATCGTATTTATGATATTTATATGTTTTTGTTTTTATAAAAACGGGATTATAGAGGCTGCTCTCTAACTTGTTTTTTTCATTTAACTGCCTCGATTATCTATCATCTATCTATCTATCATCTATCTATCTATTTATCTATCATCTATCTATCTATCATTATCATCTATCATCTTTCTGTAATCTGTCTACCTATCTGCATGACCATCTTTCACAATTACCTTTCCCATATAAACTTCTACAGCGCGGTGGCATAAGAAACAGTAGAGCAGAGAATCTAGACATGCCAATTCTCAAAGCCAGAACAAGAAATGGGAATCTGAAAAGTGTATCAGCAGATAGCAGGACCCTAACCAACAAGCTCAAGATCAGTGGAACATTGCATTCCATTGGAAAGAGTATGGTAAATTAAGAGTGAATCAGTCAGCAGTAGAAAATTTAGTGTTTGTTTACTAGAAAACAGAAAATTAAATGGAAACCAAATGATCAAAACTCAAGTCTGAGGTTATATACAGGGCAGAGTGGGGAAGAAAGATGTTGGGATTCTGGAACAAGGAAGAATCCTGACAAAGAAAATCTTCATTCTTCTATTTCCTCAAATGTTTCAAACTCTTCCTCACTTCAAGGTTTTCACATATGCTTTTCCCTCTGTCTGAATACTCCTCATGCCATTCTTTGGGTGACTCTTTCATATTCATCCTTTAGATACTTTCCTTAGAGAAGCCTTCCAGAATTCTACAAGCTAAATTTGGTCCTTTAACATGCTTTATATCAGTTAGCTTTCAATGTGTAACAAAATACCCTGAATTTAGTAGCTTAACAAAAATCATTTGTTTAGCTCATGATTGTATGAGTCATTATTTGGGGCTGGGTTCAGTTGTGTTTATCTTCTGCTGGTGTCAACTGGGCTTATTCATGTCTCTGTGGTCAACCACTCGTTCTGCTACCAACTGGCATTTTGGCTTGAAGCTGGCTGGTCCCAAATGGTGTCATTTACATATTTGCCGATTGACTGGCTGTTGAATAGGACATTTCAATTCTCCTTCATGATCTCTCATTCTTTAGTAGGCAACTTGGGGGTCTGTCTCATGGTGCTCTCAAAGTTCAGAAAAGTATTTTTTGTCTTTTGTGTTCATTTTTTCAGCTTTCTTGAGATATAATTGACATATAACATTGTGTACTATTAAGGAACACAACATAATGATTTTATATATTTATATATTACAAAATGATCATCACAATAAGGTTAGTTGCCAAATCCATCATTCACATAGTTACAATTCTGTGTGTGTGGTGAGAACTTTTAAAATCTACTTTCTTAGCAATTTTCAAACATGCAATACAGTTTTCCTAACTGTAGTCACCATGCTATACATTACATCCCCATAACTTATTCATTTTATAACTGGAAATTTTCATTCTTTGACCACCTCCACCCATTTTCCCCACCCCACACCTTCTGGCCCTGGCACTATAGATCTGTCTCTGTTTATAGGAGTTGTTTTTTGTTGTTGTTTTTAATTCCACATATAAGGAAGATCATACAGTATTTGTTTTTCTCCATCTGACTTATTTCACATAGGATAATGTCCTCAAGCCTCATCCATGTTGTAGCAAATGGCAGGATTTCCTTTATTATGGTTGAATAATATTCATATATATTATATTATTATAGGAATAATACATATTAATATTATACACATCATATATAAATTATATATAAAATCACATTTTCTTAATCCATTCATCTTTTGGTGGACACTTAGGTTATTTCCATATCACAACTATTGTAAATAATGCTGTGATAAATGTAGGGATGCCAAGCAAGCCTTGATGTACAAATATTTCTGAAGTCTTTGCTTGCATCATATTAGCTAAATGCCAAAGTAAGGCATATGATCCACTTAGGTGAAAATTGACTCCGTATCTTAATGGGAAGATCTGCAATGTTATATTGCAAGGGCATGAATTCAGGCAGAGGAAGTATTTGTGACCATTTTTACAATCTACTGAATACTTTCTCATAGATCCTAGAATTTTTCTTCATAGTATTAATGTTTATACTAACATATTTATTATAAATACTATTGTAAGTCACTAATTTTATTTTATATACATTATATATTACAGATTATAATATATATTACAAACTATTTCGAACTCATCTATCTCTACTACTGATTTATAAGACTATAAATTTCATATGGATAGAGTTCATATCTGTTTTTCCACCACTTTATTTTAACTGCTAATCCCAGGGTCTGCCTGATATCGGGCCCTTTGTACTTAGCTATTGAATGGATGCAAGATTGAATCCAAACTGGCACATGAAATTAGGGTTTGAATTGTAGCATGGGTAACTCAGTAATGAGTCTGAGTGCTGCATTACAGATGCATAAGTACTTCTTTCTTACAGTGCTCAGTTTATAGAGGAGAAAAATTAATTTATTCTTGCTTATCCATTTATATTTTGGTTATAGTGGAATACCAGTCCTAACTGCTATAGTAAAGGAAATATGTAGTATTGGTTACAGATAGATCTATAAAACTTATAATGGCAACATAATTTTGGTGATATCACTATTTGGGTTGTAACACAATTGTATAGGATAGAAATATTCATACAGTTATGGCAGCAATAAAGTCAGTTTCTTCTAACTAAAATCACTGTTTATCCTTGCTTTTAAAAATACATAATTAATCCCTTTTTCATTCATTATCATCAGACCAAGGCATGAAGTCTCTGCTGCATCAGCAGGATAGGTCCCAGTTATTAGCCTACTGAGATTTTCTGATCTGAAACTTGGAATTTTGAGTGTTTGATTTGGTGTAATTAACCAGATTTTTTTTTCTTTCACAGTGACTTGTTTCTCACCGTACCATGAATTTCAATAAGAAACTGATATATAGATGTTTCTATGATATTGGTTGTTTCTTTTTAAAAATTAGTATTTTAAAAAGACCATAAATTCTCCTATGACCTACTCAGATAGGCCATCCCACCAAGGTGCATGGTGGCCTCATGTACATTAATACAGTCTTGTTGCTCTCAGCTGTCCATCAGGACAGCTGGCACTCAAATCACATCACATTAACCACCATGAAATTGGAAATTAGTTAAAATCTCATTTGCCAACAGCCTTTTCTGTTATCCACCTCAAATAGAATTTTGTGCTTTGCAGATGAAAAATTACATGATGTAGTTGTCAATATTTTCACCGTGGACTCAGTAGTTCTAAAACATAGTTAGCTTTCGACAGTCTTAGTAAAAAATAAAAATTAAAAAAAAATAAAATAAGATCTCTTGAGTACTTGATCTTGGATTCTCCTTTCAGTGTTATTTTGAGAAACAATTACTGTCCAAAGACCAAAGTGCTCTACTTGCAGTTTTATAATTGTTTCATTCTCACACCTCTGTTTGGATATAAATATGATTAACCAGATTTTTCTAGAATTAAAAAATGTTTTCCAAAAGGTCAAACTGAATTTTAAAGCTTTTCAAAACAAAACAACATTAAAATACAAATTGCTCTCTTTATTCTGTTCAATTAATGTTTTTCTCTAGATGACACTTTTAAGTTGCAGAATTCTTGAAAACAAATAGAAGTGACATAAATTTAATTTTGTGCAGTCTACTTGACTTTTTAATACAGTTTACATGAATGGGCATTATGTAAATTATGAACAAGGCAGACAAAAGTTTGCAAAATATATTATCTTGGCTTTTCAATTGACCAGATAAACATGATCATACAACCTTGTGTGGATGGATTCTCAATACTCCAGGATCTTAATAGTATAAGGTAATCTTTAATCTGTCACCCCAGCTCCCAGTTTCTTTACTCTGGATTTCATAGGCTTTAGTTATTTATAATTTTCTAAGTTTCCTTGAGCAAGGAGAACAGATTAAAAGAACATGGAGAAGAATGGAGGTGGGTTTAATCTTGGTTTTCAATAAAGGAGAGCAGACAAATCCTACAGAGAAAGAAAGAAGTTAGAATAGACCCTACATTCCTAGAAAAGACAGCAACATGATATACTCTAGTTAAGATGAATGAGTTAGGATATCAGTATTTTTGCTGAGGATAAGAGAGTAGGTCAGGAAGGGATTAGCTGAGCTGTACACAAGAGGGGAGGAAATGAGGGCGGGATACCTTCATTCATCAAAGTGTAAGCAAAAGCCTGCCTATCGGCGGGGTCTGTATGGGTGGGGCAAAGTGAGCAAAACCAAGAGCAGGAGGTATGTGAGATCAAGTTGAGTTTAGAAGGGGAATGGGAATCAGATCTTGCAAGGCCTCCAGGCTTACTAGGAGCCAGATTTCTCTGAGCTGGGAAATCACGGGAGAGTGCTGTAATCTATCTACATTTCAAAAGGAAAACTCTAGCTGCTGGTGTGAGAACAAGATAAAATCAGTGGAGCATGATTCAAAAAACAGAACAGGATATAGAATTATGCCAGTTGAGCTTCTGCTTCATTATCATTTTTTTTAGTGTTTAGGACTAATTTTGATGAAATATAACTAACAAAGTTCCATTTATTCTTATAAGAAAAGCAATTATGAAACAGGTAATTTTTACTAGTATTAATATTTTTGTCAGATTTGAGAATCCAACAAGAGAGAAAAGTATAAAAAAGAAAACAGAAATTTAGAAATACATTAATATATTGTTTGAGATAATTAAAGAAACAATCCATTCAAATCTTATGATGAACTGATAGTGCAAAGGCATTTTGAATTGATTGGTGAATAAATAAATCTGTTTTGAAGAACGACTATAGAAATAAAAGTAGAAGAATTAAAAGTTTTAGAGAAACTGAAATACATTACTTGTAACCAGGTGTTATTTTTATTAGAAATTAACTCTCTGAAAAGGGAAAGTTGCAAGTGGAAACCAGGGCGAGATCATGTAAGTCACATTCAGAGAAGTATCCACGAGTTCAAATAATTATCTGGGAATAATGGGAAATCTATGTAGGATTGCCATAGAAATTCTAATTGGGGTGTATCTTTTTTCACTTCCAAATCGGAAGATGTAAGACGTATTCACATATAACATATTATGTAACAGATAAAAAAATAATGCATTCAGCTACCGTATAAGCACAACACAAACTTTTTTACGCTTTCATTGCTTGCCGTGGAAAAAACAAAAACAAAAAATCAGGAAGACTAAACTCTGAGTATTTTAGTCATTAACCTTTCTATTGTGGGAATAGAAGACTTTTAAAAAACCAAGTGCTTAGTAATAACAATAATAATAAAACATTTAGTACAGATCCCAACTCTTATTTCCAGCTTTATGGTTTTGGGCCAGTGAAGCCCTGTAAGCCTGTGTTTCCTTCTGCACAATGAAAATAGTAATGATGAGATCTGCCTCATTAGTTTATCATAAATGATTATATGACACAGTGCTTTTAAGGTGCTAGTACAATGCTTAAATAATAAACATTATTATTGTTGTCACTTTTTATTATAAATATTCAAAGAACATCAGAAAAAAAAGGCCATCCAAAAATGACACCTCACCTATGGCCTTTAAAAGTTTCTTTAGGTTTCTAGAAAGGTCCAAGCCTTTTATTTTATGTTCTCTAACTTAAAAATATTTTTCATCAAAATTCTATGTCCTTGCTGAAACAATCCACGTATTTTGAGGAGCTATGGTTCAATATTGTGATAAACCGAAAGGTTGTATTATTTATTAAAACAATGGCAAGAGTTGAATATCTTTTGTATTTTCCATATTAAAAACACTGTGCTGCTTTTGTGTTTGCTTAGGCATCATTGGAAACTTTATTCTTACAGAAAAAAGGTAGCTCCTCATAGCTATCATTTTCAGTATCTTAACGAAGGAAGCTTGCTAGGCAGAGCAAACGGCTGACAAAATTCTCCAAACCTTGTCCTTCTATCTCTAATATTCTTTCCCTAGAGAAAGAACCACCATCAGGCACTGTGACTTAGGCATTGATAAAAGGTTGTGTTCTCAGTTATGGGCCTCTCTCTTCTCTTCTAATTCATTTCTACACAAACTATGGCCTATGGACACCCATGCCAGTCTATTAACTGTTCTTACCAGTTCATAAGAAGAAAGTACAAAAAATGAGAGGAAGTGTTTAGAAACATAGATAGCAACTTGACATTGTCAAACATATAAGCATGTTGTCAGTGGATTCCTCCCCCTGGACAGGAGATAAACCAGTTTGCATCCAATTTGGTAGAGTTGCATTTAAAAAATTTTTTTAATTAATTCATTAATTTTTTAAAGTAAGTTCCATGCCAAGCATAGAGCCCAATACAGGGCTTGAACTCACAACCCTGAGATCAAGCCCTGAGCTGAAATCAAGAGTCAGATGCTTAACTGACTGAGCCACCCAGGCACCCCAAGTTGCATTTTTATTATGTGCAGTAGGGCCATCTAAACAGGTGTGCATGTTTTAATACTTCTTTCTGAAACAAATTGAAGCTTACAGAAGACTTTCAAGAATCATATAAGTAACTCCTATAGATTCTTGACCCAGAAACCCTGTTCATATTCCTCCAATAGCAAAAGGATACAATCCAGGCTCATTTGTTCTTATCATTCTAGTCTCTAATCTAGAAGTATTCCTCTGTCTTTCCTTGAATTTCATACCCCCAAAAATTTTTATCAAGATTATAGAGCAGTAATACCACATACAGAATGTCACTCAATTTGACTTTGTCTCATAATTAGACAAAGCTTATATATTTTCGATAGGAATATTACAAAAACCACTTTTTTTATTGCATCCTATCAGATGACATCAGAAATTGATTTGTTTCATTACTGGTGATGACAAATTTGATAATTTGATATCTGAAAAGCTTCATTACACAGTTGTCTTTTTAAATTTGTAATTAAGAAGTTTTTTGTAGAGATATGCTTTGAGATCATGTAAATTTCTGTTTTCTCATTCTATTTTTGCATCCATTGGTGCTTCTTGCCTTGATTATTATTATGAATATTGCCAAATTTTTTTCTAATTCCACGTTCCTAGGTGGCACTCTATGGAAAGAAAGAGTTTTAATATATATACATGTGTGGTAAAATATAGTGTGTGTGTGTATATATATATATATATATATACACACACATAATATACACATAATATAGAGAGTGTTGTGTTACAGCTGAGTGACAATGGGAGTTGGGGGATTATTTATCATGGCTACCTTTATCCTTGCTTGGACCCCTGATTATCTGATCCTTGTCTTCCTGGTGTCATTTGGCCTGGCTGGAGCTAGGAACAAGAGGGACACTTCCTCAGAATCCACATATTTTCCTAATGATTGCACCCCTTCACTGTCATGGTGCCTGGATTTAATCCCCCCAACTCCACCTTTTTGTTTTGTTTTAAGATATATGACTTTATTAAATGTTTAAAATGTCATTGTGAGATAGAATAGAAATTTTACCTTGAAGGACTTTCAGTGGCTTCCAAGGTCACAAGGCAAGTAAAAACCACATAAATACACATTCTGTGAAACATGTCTGAATGGGTTGCCAGAAAAATCAGGGCTCACAGCAGCATAAATAACTTTTAATTCCTGGGTACAGAGTAAGTACAAGTAAGGTCTCCAATATCTATCTTTTGTAGGTGATCTTGAGTCAGAATGAGTTCATGTTGCTTGCAATCAGTGTTTTACCCTTCTGGTCCAGTCACCTGTGATTGTCAAGTAGGGAATTCTTTTTTATCAGAAGTCTATGAATTTCCTCATTAAATTCAACTTTTTGCAGCCCAAGAACCTACAGGGCACACTCTGGATGTCTCAAGGCCTCACACAGCACAACCACTCCACTGTGGTCCAAACCATTTTAATTCAGGTTGAGCCTTTCCAGGATTTGATTGCCAGTGAGAGCAGAGCAGAGATCCTTGCAACAGCCACTAGTTAACTTATATATTTGTCTACGTTATATCAGTGTGGACTTATATTTTATTCAATAGATTATGATCTGCTATTATCATTATTCAGTTTGATACTAAGTTGTTCAAGATTTGGCCAGTGTAAATACCCTCAGGGCAGGCTGCCTTCTGTGTCTTTGTGACATGCATCAATTATTGAACACTTCCTTATATTCACTCATAACAAGAGTTTTGGGGGCTTATACTATGCATTTCCTGCCCCAGCCTTGGGATTAGACATTTATCCAAGGAGCATCGGTTCTTTTTGAGAAGAGTGTATTCAGAAACCAATATCTGGGTACTAGATATGCTCAATGTCACAAAAGTATATCTGCCCTCAGACTATATCTGTAGAAAAATAAATATATAGATTCTTTCTCTGTTTCTGCTTCTCTCTGTGTGTCCTGTCTATCTACATGTGTGCATGTGTTTATATTCTCTATGTATACATAAACACATGTGTGTGTGTATATATATATATATATCCTTATTTGCATTTATATTTATTTCTATATCTATCTATATGCATGAACCATAGATTTATGCTGTTACTTCTGATTCTAATCCAATACTGCAAAGTTCATTCCAGCTTCCCCCCTTTCCACATTTGTACCTCCCTTCTCCATCAATAAGAAATCTGTTTCTCTTGTCCTTAATTATTACAAAATCTCCTGTATTTACCAATCTCCTGACCATGTTAGGCTTCCCTTGAATACTTCTATGAAGCCATTCTCAGCAAGCCGCCATTGCTGACTTTTATGGTATTACCCTGCTTGCCTTCTGAAGCCATTCTCATACAGACTGACAAGACTATCACAGGGATGTCCCTATAGCTCTGGTCTGTAGCTATTACTGTCTGTCTCAAACCTGTTCAGTGACTTTTGGACTGAATTGGGAAGGGAAGATTGGAGAAAAGGAGGGAGGTGGGGAGGATGGGAGGAAGAAAGGAGGGAAGGAAGGAACGAACGAACAAATGAGCGAATGAACTAACAGTGGGAGGGAGGGAAGGACAGAGGGAGACAAGAAGAAAGGGCAATATGGGATAGTTTTATATTAGTTTATCCATATAAAGAAATGTATGTATGTATGATCCCTGTATGTATGTAAGTATGATCCCTCATATAATGAGTTGGGTTTTGTAACCATAATTAATAATAAATTGCTAAAATCATCATATATTACTCCTGGAAAGGTCCTGCATAATGAAGAAATGAAATCATCACTTAAGTGACATTCACAACTTCTTAAAGGATAGCTTATAAGGGTACAAAAAAACTTGGTCCACAATTTCTTAAGTTTTTGGGGGAAATGCTGCTTCACCATGACCTCGCTCTGAGAAGTCTTGCCAATCTAATTATCTTGCTCCTGTAAGTTCATCTTTTTGTCTTGAAGCATCTGTAGATTATTTCTTTATCTGTAAAGCCCAATAGTTTTACTAGGATATGGCTTGGAATTGACCACTCTTTTCGAATTTTCAAATTACTTGATGGAATGCTTTAAGATATACATTCAGACTCCTTTCCTATCCCTGGAAATTTTTCTTGGGTTATAGTTTTAAATGTCAGTTCTGTTCCATTGATTTAATATAGTTCTGTGACTCCAATTGTATAAAATGTTGGATCTCTCTTGCCTGTCTTCCATTTCAACTACTTTTTCTCTGAACTTTCTTGTTTCATTCTTTTCCCAGTTTTTAGTCTCTTGGTAATTACCTGCTTCCTTCAAAGCCCCTTACTAAGTTTTCATTTAAATAAATTCTGCATTAGGTACTTTGTAAATTAGGCTTCATTTCTGATATAATTTTGTTGTTTTCTTCTATTTCTTTCTTGATTTCAAACTCTCAATTTATTTCTATTTATTTTAGTTCATTTTTTATTGTTAATTTCTGTGTTTCTGATTTTAAAAAAGTCTTCACATCCTTGTTGGAGAATATGCACTTTGTTTGGAGTGTTGTGGTACTGTGAGTTTTTTTGTTTTGTTTTTTTTGCACAGAATTTTCACTAGAAAAATAGTTCATTACCATATTCTTATTTTAAGTTTTAAATTCAGTTTGGAGTGGTATGTTACACTTTTCCTCAGCTTCTTTTTTTGAGAGTAGCTGGTAGAAATTTAACCACCCAAAATGTTTTGATTTGCATTTATGGAATTTTTACCCCAGTAGTTGTATATAGGCATGACCTACTTTCTTTGACAAGTCTCCTATTATGGTAATGCGCTACTCTGTCATTTTCTAACCTATTGTGTGCAGTTTCCTTTATGTATGTATTATTGGTTATGGCGGAGAGGTGACCGACATGTCTTGGTTCTTTTCATTTCTGTGGGATCCTTATTTTCCCCCCGTAATTTCCTTCTCTTCTTTTGATCCCACTAATCCAAGAGGATTCTCTCCTTCTCTATAAATCTAATTCTGTCCCAGATATAACACTTTTGTGTGTCTGCCTCTAAAGGCCCTATTGACTTTGAAGCCTCTCCTCTGGAGATGAAGCTTTGAATTTCAGCTTCTTTTAGTTCCAACCTCTTTTAGTATACTAAAGTTCCAGCCTCTTTTAGTATACTAAAATTTAATTTTGAATTTCTTCTTTCTTGGGTTACTTTTGTTTCTACATCATCTAAATCCTTTGGGCATCTCCACTTGTTCCAGAGGGTCTTTTAAGTTTTTAATTCTTTTTTTTTTAAGATTTTATTTATTTATTTGACAGAGAGAGACACAGCAAGAGAGGGAACACAGGCAGGGGGAGTGGGAGAGGGAGAAGCAGGCCTCCCACTGAGCAGAGAACCCGATACAGGGCTTGATCCCAGGACCCTGGGATCATGACCTGAGCTGAAGGCAGATGCTTAAAGACTGAGCCACCCAGGTGCACCTAAGCTTTTAATTCTTTAAAATTTTTAAGCTTAGAGTGATAGGTAATAGCAGATTTATTAGAATTTGGCTTATTTTTCTACGTATAAGTAACTAGAATGTTGTGGTATATTTCTTTCTCCTATTACTTCTGAAGGTTTGAATCATGCATTGTTTTATGTTTTCTTTGTTGATTTTATTGTTTTGGTGGCGGTGTGATCAGGCAGTTATCATTGTCTTCCAAGTCCAGACACTCCTTGTACCTAATTTTTTTATAGTCAAAAATATTGATGCCAATATGGTTTTTGTTCACCTTCCTACTTCCTACAGACTCCACAGAAATATTTTTTGGTATATTAATTTTGTACCAGAAAGAAGCATCAACTTTCACATCATAATATTATAAACTGTCAAAAATATATAATCAATGATATGTACATTACTAAATAAATGTTATAAAGATACAAGCTATGTGATATGTATAAACATGCATAGACTATAACATACTTGCTGTCATGATGTTTATTCCATTCAATATTTTCTCATTCAAGAATAGCATTTATACTCAGAAAATATGACGAATCAAGGAAACAGCAATAATCAACATTGTAATCATTTGATTTCTAGCTTGACAGAATCAAATATCTTCTATCTTCTAATATTTGAATTTGTAAAAAAGGATTGCTAAAAAGGAAGAGAAATATAAAAAATAAGACTGGTTAAAAGGAAGGAAGAGATGTTTGTTATCACTTTATTGGTTGCCACTTCCACTTCAATGTGGTTCTAAAGCAGACCTTGAAGGATAATCAGGAATGAGCAGATAAAATCTAGTGGAGAGAAAAAATATCCCAAACATAAGCAATTGGAAATAATGCATTTTCCATTATCAAAAGGTGTGAATATTGGAAAATTCTGTATTTAGAATGTAAACCAAGTTGAATTTATGGTAGCCTGACTCTACCTGCTCTAGAACTTTCTCTAAAGTTCAAGTTTGCTGTGTCTATAATTTCTTATCTGATTTTACCTACATAGCTTACTCCTTCAGGGCTCTAAATATCATTTAATTTTATGCAATTATCAGCTTATATAATATACAATGATGTCTTATGCCAGTATTTTTTTTCTATATGTACTTATTTTAATTATGAGAATATAATTTAGGACCTAAGATAAGTATAAATTAACAAGGCTTTTCCACCATGTCTTTCTTTCAAGTTCTTTTATCATGCTAGTTTTTTCCATGGGAAATTTTTTTTTTTTTTACTTGTCCCTCTTAGAACATGGCACAGAGTAATTCATGCCTCCAATGTTTAGTTAAAATGGTGGACTGTAAATCTAGAAAAGAAGAAAAGAGGAAACAAAAGCCAGAAGAAAGAGAAGGAACGATGAGAAAAAACTAGGAGAAGAGAAAAGAATTTGAAGAGAAATTTGAATATGGATGATGTTTTGGTGAGAATGATCTTCACCATTATGCCTCTTTTCCTGAAATATTTATGTTAAGTATGCTATCTATATTTCTTGTCCTGCTTCTCAGAGACAACAGCTATGTTTTTGAAAAATATGTTTAATATATGCACGACCAACCAAATTCTAACAACCAATAACTGGTTTAAATGCATTTTTAAAAGGATAAATATGAATTTGACTCTGTTGGTAATTACTTCAATAAAAGACTTCAGAAATCCAAGTGTATTAGCCATTCAACTAAATTTGTAGCTCTGGGCAGGCTTTCTGCCCAGGTTTATAAAAACGTATTAGGTTTTCTAATATGTGTTTTATTATTCCTAGAAAAGTTACAATTTTTCCATTATGTATTTCATCATATATCTGTCCTATAGAAGTAAAATCATTTTAGGTTAAGAACTTTACAACAGAAAAAATGCCACCACAGCTCTGTTGCTATTGAGGCAAAAACTGAACAGTGTTACTCTTAAAGGTCCAGTTGGAAACCCACGATCCCAAACTCTATTCACTACAAGCAATCAGTGTGTCTTTTGCTGCCACAACGCATCATCTGTTCAATCAGAATGTTGGCTAATAATAGGCAGAAAAACTACCCAGACTTAAGTAGATAAAAAGAAATTGAAATGAAGTGTTTGTTGTGATTATCAGAACAAGCCAGGATTAGGAAAAAAATAGTGCCAGACTGCAAAGAAAAAGTATTGCCTTCATTAAAAATATTTAGGAAATAAAGCTAAAATTGTAAGTGTGTTTTTGTTTGCTTTGTTTTTCTCTGAAATATTCAGAACATTGCTTCAAGGGGCTCCTGGGTAGCAGAGTCTGTTGAGCGCCAGACTCTTGATTTCAGCTCAGGTCATGATCTCAGGGTTGTGAGATTGAGCCCCAAGTGGGGCTCTCTGCTAATTGTGGAGCCACCTTAAGATTCTCTCCCTCTCCATCTGCCACTCCCCCCAGGTCATGCACACTCTCTCTTTCTCTCTCTCTAAATTAATAAATAAATAAAAATATTGCCTAAATATCCAAGTTTACTTAGTTATTAAAGATGTACATTTGTATAAGAATACAATAGGAAATAAAAATTTTGTGCTATATTTGAGTTTAAAGAAAGCTTAAAATGGTCAAACAGTGGACAACATTCTATATGTAAGAATATTCTAGTAAAGAAAAAGAATAAAATTATTACAAAATAGTCTGTTCACTATATCATAGGGCAACAACATGAGGTCATGGTAAATATTCAAAGTTAAAGAAGAGAGACCTGGATTCTGATTATAGATCTGGCACTTATTAAACTTGTATGATCACTGACAAGTTGTGGGATCTCTTTCATACTTAGTTTCTACATCTTGAAAATAAGTGTTAAAAAAAACCATTGCCCTACCTTACACAATGCTATGCAGATTTAATGGTAAATTGTGGATGAAAAAGGGTAATAAATTTTAAAGTTTCATACAACTTATTGTAATGAATCTATGGTAAATTCTGACTAATGTATTTAAACATCTGATTTGCAAACTCTAATTTGACAACATCTTTATTATTCTTAATAAAATTCATGGAGCAAATCACTTATCTACATATATAATTTTGGAAAATAAGTGGAGAAAAAAGATGGTGGAGGAGTAGGGGACCCTATTCCAACCAGTCTCCTGAATTGAGCTGGATATCTACCAGACCACTCTGAACACCCACGGAATCAGCCTGACATGTAAGAAGATTGATCTGGATCTCTACAAACAGAATATCACAGGTGGTTGGTTTTGAGGTACAAAGCAGGGAGCTGTGATTCTGCAGGCACATATCAGATAAAATGGAAGAGGGAGGGAGCCTTTGGGATCCTGCACCGCCTGTGAGCTAAAGCCTCCCAAGCCGAGGACGTGGCACAGACTCACAAACTGGTAGTAGTGGGGAAAGGACTTTAGGGCAGCCCCCCTGGACAGAAACCCAGAGCAGTGGGCCGCAGGTGCAAACTGGGGGTGGCTGGCAGTTTAGAAGCACAAAGGGCAGAGACGTGCCCTGACCTGGAGGCAGGACTGGGAACGCTGCTGAGGGGCGCATAACCCAGGATGCTGCAGTCTTTAGCGGCACAGACAGAAACGGAGATAGTGTGGCCTGGAGAGCTCACTGAAGAACAGACTGTAATCTCTCTGTTCTGAGGCAGAGGGTTGGAAATAGTCTCTTCTGCTCTAACTCTCAGAAGAGATGCAGAAAGCTGCCAGGGAAAGCCACCAGAGAACAAAAGCCCCCCAAAACTGATTTACACTGACCCCACACCCCCCCGATAGGGGGCAGGGCAACTCTGCCTAAACAGGTCTGCCTAAGTAACAGCACAGCAGGCCCCTCCCCCAGAAGACAGCCTGGGAAAACAAGAGGCCAACAAGGCAAAGGTCACTAGAAAACAGGTGCATCTTGCTTGGGTTGTGGTCAATAATTTGGACTCTGTACATTCCCTTAATCACCCCTCAACAGAATGACTAGGAGGAGGAACCTCCAAAATAGGAAAGACTCAGAGACTGACTTCGGCCGTAGATTTAAAAATGGATACAGATAAAACCAAGATGTCAGAAATGGACTTCAGCGTAACAGTTATGAAGATGATAGCTAGAATGGAGAAATCGATTAATGGCAACATAAAGTGTCTAAGGGCAGAAATGAAAGCTGAATTGGCAGAACTTAAAAATGCTATCAATGAGATCCAAACTAATCTAGATACTCTAACAGCTAGGGTAAACGAGGCAGATGAATGAATTAGTGATCTAGAAGACAAAGTGGTAGAAAAGAAGGAAAAAGAGTAGGCCTGGGAAAAACAGCTTATGATCCATGAAAACAGAATTAGAGAAATAAGTGATTCCATGAAACATTCCAATGTCAGAATTATTGGGGTGGAGAGAGAGAGAGGAGTAGAAGATATATTTGAGCAAATCATAGCTGAGAACTTCCCTAATCTGGGGAGTGAAACAAACATTTGTGTCCTAAAGGCAGAGAGGACCCCTCCCAAGATCAAGGAAAACAGACCAACGCCCCCGCATGTAATAGTAAAATTCGCAAATCTTAGAACTAAGGAAACCATCTTAAGGGCAGTTAGGGGAAAGAGATTCTTTATGTACAGAAGGAGGAACATCAGAATAAAGTCAGACCTATCCACAGAGACCTGGCAAGCCAGAAAGGCCTGGCAAGACATAGTCAGGGTACTAAATGAGTAGAACATGTAGCCAAGAAAACTTTACCAGGCAAGGCTGTCATTTAGAATGGATGGAGAGATGCAGAGCTTCCAAGACTGGCAGAAACTGAAAGAATATGTGACCACTAAGCTGGCCCTGCAAGAAATATTAAGGGGGGTTCTATAAAAGAAGAAAGACCCCAAGAATGATACAGAACAGAAATTTACGGAGACAATCTATAGAAATAAGGACTTCACAGGCAACATGATGACAATAAATTCATATCTTTCAATAATCATTCTCAACGTGAATGGCCTAAATGCTCCCATAAAACGGCATAGGGTTGCTGTTTGGATAAAAAGACAGGACCCATCCATATGTTGTCTACAAGAGACTCAGTATGAACCTAAAGATACATCCAGACTGAAACTGAAGGGATGGAGATCCATCTTCCATGCCAACGGACCACAAAAGAAAGCGGTGGTAGCTATTCTTATATCAGACAAATTAGATTTTAAGCTAAAGACTGTAGATCGAGACACAGAACGACACTATATCATTCTTAAAGGGTCTATCCAACAAGAAGATCTAACAATTATAAATATCTACACCCCCAACATGGGAGCAGCCAACTACATAAGCCAACTGTTAACCAAAATAAAGAGTCATATTGATAACAATATGTTAATTGTAGGAGACTTCAATACTCCACTCTCAGCAATAGACAGATCATCTAAGCAGAAAATCAATAAGGAAACAAGAGCTTTGAATGATGCACTGGACCAGATGGACCTCATAGATATGTACAGAACATTCCACCCTAAAACAAAAAATACTCATTCTTCTCAAGCGCACATGGAACTTTCTCCAGAATAGATCACATACTGGGTCACAAATCAGGTGTCAACCAGTACCAAAAGATTGAGATCATTCCCTGCATATTCTCAGACCATAATGCTTTAAAACTGGAACTCACTCACAAGAAAAAATTTGGAAGAAATTCAAACACTTGGAAACTAAAGACCACTCTGCTCAAGAATGTTTGGGTCAACCAGGAAATCAAAGAAGAACTTAAACAATTCATGGAAACCAATGAGAATGAAAACACATCAGTCCAAAACCTATGGGATACTGCAAAAGTGGGAAATACATAGCCATCCAAGCCTCACTCAAAAAAAATAGAAAAATCCCGAATTCACCAACTAATGTTGCACCTTAAAGAACTGGAGAAAAAGCAACAGACGATGCCTATGGCAGGCATTAGAAGATAAATAATTAAGATTAGAGCAGGATAAATGAATTAGAAACCAGAAACACAGTAGATCAGATCAACTAAACTAGAAGCTGAGTTTTTGAAAGAATTAATAAGATCAATAAACCACCAGCCAGACTTATCCAAAAGAAAAGAGAAAGGACCCAAATTAATAAAATTATGAAAGAAACGGGAGAGATCACTACTAACACCAAGGAAATAGAACAATCATTAGAAATTATTATCAACAACTACATGCCAATAAAGTGAGCAATCTGGATGAAATGGAGGCCTTCCTGGAAACCTAGAAGCTGCCAAGACTGAAACAGGAAGAAATTGACAACCTGAATAGGCCAATAACCAGTAATGAGATTGAAGCAGTGATCAAAAACCTCCCAAAAAACAAGAGTCCAGGGCCTGGTGGATTCCCAGGGGAATTCTACCAAACATTCAAAGAAGAAATAATACCTATTCTCCTGAAGCTGTTTCAAAAAACAGAAACAAAAAGAAAGTTTCCAGACTCATTCTATGGGGCCAGCATTACCTTAATCCCCAAACCAGGTAAAGACCCCATCAAAAAGGAAAATCTCAGACCTATATCCCTGATGAATACAGATTCCAAAATTCTCAGCAAAATCCTAGCTAATAGGATCCAACAATACATTAAAAAGATCATCCACCTTGACCAAATGTGATTTATGCCCAGGATGCAAGTGTGGTTCAACATTCACAAATCAATCAATGTGATAGAACACATTAATAAGGGGTGGGAGAAGAACCACATGGTCCTCTCAATTGATGCAGAAAAAGCACTTGACAAAACACAGCATCCTCTCCTGAGTATAGGGATAGAGGGAACATTCCTCAATTTCATAAAATCCATCTATGAAAAACCCACAGTGAATATCATCCTCAATGGGGAAAAGCTGAAAGCCTGTCCCTTAAGATCAGGAACACGACAGGGATGCCCACTCTCACCACTATTGTTCAACGTAGTACTAGAAGTCCTAGCAACAGCAATCAGACAACAAAAAGAAATAAAAGGTATTCAAATTGGCAAAGAGGAAGTCAAACTCTCTCTTTTTGCAGATGACGTGATACTTTATGTTGAAAACCCAAAAGACTCCACCCCCAAATTCCTAGAACTCATACAGCAATTCAGTAATGTGGCAGGATACAAAATCAATGCACAGAAATCAGTTGCTTTCTTATACACTAAGAATGCAATGGTAGAAAGAGAAATTAGAGAATCAATTCCATTTACAATAGCAACAAAAACCATACGATACCTCAGAATAAACCTAACCAAAGAGGTAAAAGATCTATACTCTAGGAACTACAGAACACTCATGAAAGAAATTGAAGAAGACACAAAAAGATAGAAGAACATTCGTTGCTCATGGATCGGAAGAATAAACATTGTTAAAATGTCTATGCTGCCCAGAGCAATCTATATCTTCAATGCCATCCTGATCAAAATTCCAATGACATTTTTCAAAGTGCTGGAACAAACAATCCTAAAATTTGTATGGAATCAGAAAAGACCTTGAATCACCAAGGAAATGTTGAAAAAGGAAAACAAAGCTGGGGGCACCACGTTACCTGATTTCAAGCTATATTACAAAGCAGTGATGACCAAGACAGCATGGTACTGGCACAAAAACAGACATATAGACCAATGGAACAGAATAGGGAACCCAGATATGGACCCTCAATTCTATGGTCAAATAATCTTCAACAAAGCAGGAAAAAATATGCAATGGAAAAAAGACAATCTCTTCAATAAATGGAACTGGAAAATTGGATAGCTATATACAAAAGAATGAAACTCGACCATTCTCTAACACCATACACAAAGATAAACTCAGAGTGGATGAAAGACCTCAATGTGAGACAGGAATCCATCAAAATCCTAGAGGAGAACATAAGCAGTAACCTCTTTGACATTGGCTACAGCAACTTCTTTCAAGATACATCTCCAAAGGCAAGTGAAACAAAAGGGGAAATGAACTTTTGGGACTTCATCAAGATAAAAAGCTTCTGCACAGCAAAGGAAACAGTCAACAAAACAAGAGGTAACCTACAGAATGGGAGAAGATATTTGCAAATGACACTACAGACAAAGGGCTGATATCCAAGATTTATAAAGAACTTCTCAAACTCAACACCCCCCCAAAAAATAAGTCAAAAAATGGGCAGAAGACATGAACAGACACTTCTCCAAAGAAGACATACAAATGGCTAACAGACACATGAAAAAATGTTCATCATCATTAGCCATCAGGGAAATTCAAATCAAAACTACATTGAGATACCAGCTCACACCAATTAGAATGGCAAAAATTGGCAAGGCAAGAAACCACAAATGTTGGAGAGGTTGTGGAGAAAGGGGAACGCTCTTACACTGTTGGTGGGAATGCAAGTTGGTACAGCCACTTTGGAAAACAGTGCAGAGGTTCCTTAAAATATTAAAAATAGAGCTACCCTATAACCCAGCAATTGCACTACTGGGTATTCACCCCAAAGACACAGATGTAGTGAAAAGAAGAGCCATATGCACCCCAATGTTCATAGCAACAATGTCCACAATAGGCAAACTGTGAAAAGAGCTGAGATGCCCTTCAACGGATGAATGGATAAAGAAGATGTGGTCCATATATACAATGGAATATTACTCAACCATCAGAAAGGATGAATACCCAACTTTTACATCAACATGGATGGGACTGGAGGAGATTATTCTAAGTGAAATAAGTCAAGCAGAGAAAGTCAATTATCATATGGTTTCACTTATTTGTGGAACATAAGGAATAACATGGAGGACATTAGGAGAAGGAAGGGAAAAATGAAGGGGGGCGGAATTGGAGGGAGAGATGAACCATGAGAGACTATGGACTCCGAGAAACAAACAGGGTTTTAGAGGGAAGGGGAGTGGGGGGGATTGGTTAGCCCGGTGATGGGTATTAAGTAGGGCACATATTGCATGGAGCACTGGGTATTAAATGAAAACAATGAATCATGGAACACTACATCAAAAACTAATGATGTACTGTATGGTGACCAACATAACATAATAAAGTAAAATAAAATTTAAAAAAAAGTAAAGAAGCATTGTAATTACAAAACTATACTATGAAGATGAAATAAAATAATTTATAATTAGATAATATATATTTCAGTATATAAATATTCGGTCATAACATTTCTAGAAGACATAAGTGAGACATATAGTACAACTCTATGTAGGATTATTGAGAAAAATCATAACTACAAATGCAGACCAATACCACTAGTTTGTATAGGCAATTCTAAAACCAGAGGCAGTGTTGTGTTCAGTGATGTCATTTTATGAAATGGTGAATTATTCTTATAAATTTTTGATCAAGAAAATCTATTTCTCTATTTGCAAGTTAGCAGCATTCCTGGAAATTCTATAGCCATTAAATGATACAAAGGTAAGTTATCTTTATTTGCAGTGTGAAGTAAAATTCTAGGCAAAAGTGGTTTTAAACAGGTTTTTCAGTTACATGAAAATCTGGTGGACATTCTAAATTTGTGCTGCTTGTGAGATAATTCTGTATTGTTTCAGATCTATTGTAAATATTGTAGGTTGTCTAGCATTTCTGACCACCATCCACTCTGAAAGCCAATAGTATGCTTCTAATCATTTTGGTAAACAAAATATATGAATTTTATTAATAATAGTACCACTACCATTACAAACCATGAGTCTATACCAATAACACCCAAGTCATTTTTCCCCAATAGTAAGCCTAAGGTATAGAAATCTATCATATTTTGTTAATAATGGTTCATTGGTTTGGTTCATATTTGATTGAAATGTTAGTCAAATGTATGTGGAAACCTTAATCTTATTTTTATTTTTGTCCATCAACCTTCATAAGGTCCCAATTTTAGTAGAATCACCCAATGTCTGGTATCCTATACTCTTCACATTCAATCTTTCCTGCACACAACTTATTATGTGTGTTTCCCAGGACACCACTAGTTTTATCCGCTATAGATTTGGTCAGGATTATTATTTCATCCTTATTATTTTGACATTAAAATAATAATAATAATGATAATGATAACAATAATAATAGATATTTACAGTTCTTTGTACACCCTAGGCTAATTTATACCTATGTACCTTTGCTCACAATGTTATTCTATGTGAAAATACCTATCTCAATCTCATTTCTACTGCATTCCGAATTTGTCTCCGATGAACATAAAGTCATCTTTTGTTGTGTAGCATAAGAGTTACCTTCTCTAATTTTTTTCAAGTCAATTTATGAATCTTAGTAATACTATTTTCAAACAAACTGATAATACTTCTCATAATTAATTTAGTATTCTTATAAATGCTTTTTCCTTCTTGATTTAAGTTGCCAAAGCCTGGTCAATAATTACGTTTTGCTCCTTTGAATCAATTATTTCTTATTTATATAAACCAAACTTAAAGTCTGATATACCAATTAAAAATATTTATTAAAATATATATAAATAAATTTAAGCCATTATTAGGCCTTAAGGACTAATGGTCTGGCCAAAGTATTCAGCTTTTTATTCTTTTTAACTAAAAAGTCAAATGATATTCGCCAAGAAGCCAGAGTGGTTTGCAAAGTATATGTAATATCTCCAGGGTTCAGAATTTGACTGATGTTAATTTAATAATCTTAAAATTTTTAAAGAGTGATCTGACAACATTAATATTTCTAAAGAACAAAAATCAGGTGTCTTTTAAATAATGAAATGAAGTTTTCCACTTAGGTCTTTTAAGTGTAGCTTGTCTCCTCCATTTTTTTTTTCCTGCATCAAATTAAGTCATGTTTCAGTAGTTTAACCAAAACCTCTTTTTAGCTTAAAAAAATGATTATTGTGTGTAGAAACAGACTTAGGAAAGACAGACTAACATATTTTTGAGAGAAAAAAATATTTTTGTATATATTATAGGGTTTGCCAAGAGCACTGCCAAAGGGCAATGAGTCTGTAAAGCCAAGATTTCTCTAATTCCCTCACAGCAGATCTAGTTTATTTGTTTAATATACATGGCTGTACTTTATGTGCTCCAACAAACTATTTTAGCTACAGCTTATAACTGGTGTCAGACACAATATACTTCCATTACAAATATTTAGTTTTTTTATAAATTTGAAATTAACTCAATATATTGTCATCACCTAGAATGAGAGAATTATATGATCAGTCTTTATTATAAGCTCAGGAATTTGCATTCAGATTCATTTTTAAACTCTGCATTGGAGAATTAGGTCTTTAAAATGTCAAAAGCATGTCAAAGTCTTACTTGCTTTGATATAAATGTTTAATTACATCCCGGACTATTATAAATATATATTTCTTTATATGCATTTATATTTATATAATAACATTTGTATTTATTATATAACACATATAACATTTATATACCACATATATTTATATATTATACATTTTAAAAATTATAAATATATCTATATAACATCTATCTATACTTTTTGAAGATGCCCTGGAGCTGCCAAGTTAAGTGCTTCTGGAAATTGTAGCTATCATAATGAATATGTTTCAATCTTTGCATGTGCTTATATTTAAATCTCTTTTAGGCCGCAGATCTTCTCTATCTTGTTTACTTCTGAATCGCTAGTGCCTTCAACATAGTAGATGCCTAATAAATATTGAATGAATGATGAATCAACAATGGATATTTTTGTTGGACTGTGGAAGAAAAAACTAATTAATTTACTTACTATTATAGATAATCTGCTCTTTACTTTTTTAAGTTGGTATATGCACTAATTTAATAATAGTAATAATTATGAAAAGAGAGAGGAAGAGATAAAGAAGTAGGAAGAAAAAATGAGGGGGAAGAAAAGGACAAATAAGGGGAAGGCATGAAAAAAGAGGGTATAGGGATAGGATAGACTTGAAAGGGGGAAGGGAATAGAAAATATGTAAGAGAAGGGAAAAGAATATGGAATTAGGAAAATTTATCTAATCAATAGATAGTGTTATAATAATTAGCTATCCATATGAAAAAATAAAATTAAACTGCTTTATTATACCTCATACCAAAACAAGTAAATTCCAGTTGGATTAAAGATCTAAATGTTTAAAAAAAAAAAAAACCTTTCAAGCCTTTTAAAAGAAACTATAGGAGAATATTTTACAGCTTCAGGGTAGGAAATATCTTTTAAAAAATGAACATATGCAATCATAAGCAAAAAAGGAAATTTTTTCATCAAGGTCAGGTAAAAAATAAAACAAGGCATTGTAAGAAAATTTAAAATACAAACAAAATACCTAGAAATCATATTTGTAACATATATAATAGACAAAAGCATTAAATCTTTGATTACTCTAATACCTACACATCAATATGGAAAAAGCATTTTTTAAATGTACAGAGAACAGTGAAGATGCAGAAAAGAAAAAAAGAATGGCAAATAAAGATATGAAAAGATAGCTTTTTTTTGCAACGGGTTTGCCGCCAGAACACAGGTGTCGTGAAAACCACCGCTCAACCTAAACCAAAATGGAAAAAGGAAAAGACTCACATCAACATCGTCGTCATTGGACACGTAGATTCGGGCAAGTCTACCACTACTGGTCATCTGATCTACAAATGTGGTGGGATCGACAAAAGAACTATCGAAAAATTTGAGAAGGAGGCTGCTGAGATGGGAAAGGGCTCCTTCAAGTATGCCTGGGTCTTGGATAAACTGAAAGCTGAACGTGAACGTGGTATCACCATTGATATCTCCCTGGGGAAATTCAAGACCGGCAAGTATTATGTGACCATCACTGATGCCCCAGGACACAGAGACTTTATCAAAAACATGATTACAGGCACATCTCAGGCTGACTGTGCTGTCCTGATTGTTGCTGCTGGTGTCAGTGAATTTGAAGCTGGTATCTCCAAGAATGGGCAGACCCGTGAGCATGCCCTTCTGGCTTACACACTGGGTGTAAAACAACTGATTGTTGGTGTTAACAAGATGGATTCCACTGAGCCACCCTACAGCCAGAAGAGATACGAGGAAATCGTTAAGGAAGTCAGCACCTACATTAAGAAAATCGGCTAAAACCCTGACACAGTAGCATTTGTGCCAATTTCTGGTTGGAATGGTGACAACATACTGGAGTCAAGTGCTAAAATGCCTTGGTTCAAGGGATGGAAAGTCACCCGTAAAGATGGGAATGCCAGTGGAACCACACTGCTTGAAGCTCTGGATTGCATTCTGCCACCAACTCGTCCAACTGACAAGCCCTTGCGTCTGCCTCTCCAGGACGTCTACAAAATTGGTGGTATTGGTACTGTCCCTGTGGGCCAAGTGGAGACTGGTGTTCTTAAACCTGGCATGGGGTCACCTTTGCTCCAGTCAATGTTACAACTGAAGTAAAGTCTGTTGAAATGCACCGTGAAGCTTTGAGTGAGGCTCTTCCTGGGGACAATGTGGGCTTCAATGTCAAGAATGTATCTGTCAAAGATGTTCGTCATGGCAATGTGGTTGGTGACAGCAAAACTGACCCACCAATGGAAGCAGCTGGCTTCACGGCTCAGGTGATTATCCTGAACCATCCAGGCCAAATCAGTGCTGGATATGCACCTATGCTGGATTGTCACACAGCTCACATTGCTTGCAAGTTTGCTGAGCTGAAGGAGAAAACAGATCATCGTTCCGGAAAAAAGCTGGAAGATGGTCCCAAGTTCTTGAAATCTGGTAATGCTGCCATTGTTGATATGGTTCCTGGCAAGCCTATGTGTGTTGAGAGCTTCTCTGACTCTTCTCCTCTGGGCTGTTTTGCTGTTCATGACATGAGACAGACGGTTGCTGTGGGTGCCATCAAAGCAGTGGACAAGAAAGCAGCTGGAGCTGGCAAGGTCACTGAGTCTGCCCAGAAAGCTCAGAAGGTTAAATGAATAGTATCCCCAATACCTGCCACCCCAGTCTTCATCAGTGGTAGAAGAACGGTGGAAGAACAGTTTGTGTCAATTGGCCATTTAAGTTTAATAGTAAGAGACTGGTTAATGATAACAGTGCATCATAAAACCTTCAGAAGGAAAGGAGAATGTTTTGTGGACCATTTGTTTTGTGTGTGTGTGTGTGTGTGTGTATGTGGCAGTTTTAAGTTATTAGTTTTTAAAATCAGTACTTTTTAATGGAAACAACTTGACCAAAACTCTGTCACAGAATTTTGAGACCCATTAAAACAAAAGTTTAATGAAGAAAAAAAAAAAAGACATGAAAAGATTATATTACTAGTACTCAGAAAGAGGTAAGTTAAGAGAATAATGAGGTATTATTTCATACTCCCCAAATTTGAAAAAATAGAAGTCTGTTAGTAGAAAAACTTGTGAGAATATAGAATAACTAGAACTCTTTCCCCCCACAGCTAGAAGTATTCACTGGAAAACAGTCTACCACTATCTAGTAAAGCTCAAAAAGAACATACCCTACGAGACAGCAATAGCACTTCTATATAATGCCTCACTGAAATTCTTGTGGACATTATATGAGTGCTTATATGTATAAGTCTCCATATTAAAAAAAAAATTAACACTGTCTTGACAAGTAAACACAAACCCCCCAAGACAACCACAGCTAGTAACATTGTTTGAACTGGAATCCCAAAAATGAATTTTGTGATCCTAAAACCCACGATTATCATATCATACAATTCTCTTTCAAACTAGATTGTTTGCAGTATTACAACCTAAAATCCTTTAAAATCTCCAATGTAAGCACTCCTATTCATTGGTTACATTGTGTTTACCTCTGACTTGTAACTATGACAGCTTAAGTTGTCCAAGTGCTTCAATCGGGACATCTATTTTAGCAGATTAACACACAGCTATATTTTTTTGAAAACCTCAGTGAAGAAACTGAGTCCATTTCCAAGAACTTTTTTTTATAAGAAGAGGTTAAATAATTATTTCACTAATTAAAATGCCTGGACATTTACTGAATCATTTTGACGTGCCTTCTATCCAAGTTTTGGATATTACCTCCTGTAATCTCAGTAACTGCATATTTTAAATGTCAAAGCAATTGTTCGTTGTTTCCCACTATACATTCTCTACTTCTTTATTTTAGAAAGAGGTCCCTCCAAGTTTTGGCTGTGACTATGGCCTACTAGCTGCAGACATATCCTCTCAGACTCCATGTAGCCATGTTGGCCTGGCAACAGAGCCCTGGCCAATGGGGAGAAAGCAAGAATGTTGGCTGTATATTCTAGGACAACCTCAAAATGGAAACTGGTTGCCCCCATTTTCCCTATTTCACCTTGCATTGGCTGGAAACTATGATCACAAGCCTTGATTCCGGAGATAAAAGCCATGCATTGAGGATTACAAAACCGTCGTGTCAGCCCTAGACTGCTCAACTCTGAACTATTTTCATGAGAGAAAAATACACTTCCTGCTTACTTAAATCATTGTATTTTTGCCTCAGGCTAAGTTTAATTTGTTCTTTAACTAACATAAATTAACACTTATGTATCACAGGAGAGCAAATCGATACTCAAAAATTAAGAACTTTGTCCATGGCACGCCTAGGTGGTTCTGTGGGTTAAGTGTTCAACTCTTGATCTTGGCTTGGGTCATGATCTCAGGGGTGTGAGGTCAAGCCCCATGTTGGGCTCCATACTGGGAGTGGAGCCTCCTTAAGATTATCTCTGTGCCTCTTTCTCCTTCTCCCTCTCTCTCTCTCTCTGTCTCTCTTAAGAAAAAATAAAAAATAAAAAACAACTTTGTCCCTGATCATACGAATAGGAGGCATCAAAATAATGTGTAAAGAGTGGTATTTCTGACTCCAAAGGTTGTATAATATGCACCTCACTCGGAGGCAGGGAAAGTCTGACCCAACTGCATGAATTCTCAAATGTAATTGTAAAGGCTGGCTTCAAAGTGACTGGTGACTGAAGCCCAGGGCACATGGGAACACCAATTAGGAAATGTTTGGCTCTTTTATATTTGTTTAAAAAGGAGGCCAATATTGTGCTAGGAACAACTCGGGGCACCTGCTTGGGGATTTAATCTGGTTCAGAGGTGATGAGGAGATTACACAATATGCTTCTCAGGCATTCCACCACATCCACCCTGACAGGAAGCATAAAATATTTTGTTATCTAATAGGAAGTTAGTTCTTAGAAGTCACAGTTAAATTTCCTTGCTTTCAGCTTATAGCACATGAAATATCACCAATGTGTTAGGAGAGACACTGATAGAATGTATTTAATTTTCTCAGTGGCCTAATGAGGAATGTGTCAGTGAAAGAGCTCAGCAGCTAATGTCCCAAACAACACTGACTACAAAATTTTCCTGCACAGAAGTAGAAATATAATAAATCTAGGCAAAGAAGAGCTATTTGGTTACCAAGCAGTGACTTGGAACCAAGGCAGCAATTCTCTCTCAATCTAAAAAGAAAATGCATTTCGTTCTTGCAGCTAGTTCAATTAAAATAAAACACATGAAAACATTAAGTTCTCTTTTCCTTGGTGCCAGAGTTGCAGGAGGACTAAAGAGATACTTAACATGGGCAATATTTCAGTCATAAAAACTAATCTTCTCTGTTAGTGATGTGTTCTGGGGAAAATTCAAAGGCACCAAGTACATTAGAGTGGCGCAGATGCACAGCAGATTCAAGAAGCACAATACAAACAGGAGGTTTTATTAGAGATTTCCTCATTGTCAGAAACACTATCAAATAAACACAACAAATATTTGAGAGGAATCTGGAGAGGAAAAGAAAAGGAAAATGGATGGGGCGTGTGGGTGGCTCAGTCATTAAGCGTCTGCCTTTGGCTCAGGTCATGATCCTGGCCAGGGTCCTGGGATCAGGCCCCGCATTGGGCTCCCTGCTCAGCAGAAAGCCTGCTTCTCCCTCTCCCACTCTCCCTGCTTCTGTTCTTTCTCTTGCTTTGTCTTTGTAAAATAAATAAATACAATCTTTAAAAAAAAAAGGAAAATAGAGCACTTCTGTTTGCCAATATATTTATAAGAGAAGACATTGAGCAAAATGAAAACTGAATGAAAATTAATTTTGAAATTCTAATTCCTTTCTTGAAAATTAGATCTGAATAGTAATATAAATGTGTGTGTATGTACATATGTGTGTAGATATAAATACAGGTATTTACACAAGTGTGTGTGTATAAAATATCTATGTGTCTTTGTGTATTTATAACTACACATACACATATATAGACACATATACCTTTAAGGAAATTGGAGGTTAAGTGGGAATTATTTTTGTTAGTCATAACGATAAAATGAAAGAAAAGAATTTTCTTTGATTGTTATGTTGAGAAGTGATGTTTTTCAGACTCTTATCTAAAATAGAACAATAAATTCCGGCTCTGATTTTTTTTCCATATTAAGTTTTTAAATCCAAGTGAACCATAGAGCAACTTGTACATAGCTATTCATTCTCTGATAAAGTGTATGGGAACTCTATATCAGAGAGCAAATTCACTATATGTTTTATTAGATATGCTTTGGTAGAATTCTAAATAGTTCCGTAATATAGAATTTTGAGGTTAAGAACCAATGGAGAATACTGTGAATTCTTTCTTGATAGCTTTGCAATGTCTAATCTGCCATTAATTCTATTCAGTGGATTTTTCATTTTAAGCATTGTGATTGTCATTTCTAATTCAAACAGGATCTTCTTTTAAAGCTTACCTTTATTTACTTAACTTTTTACACATATGGCACATAGTTATAATCTCTTAATGTTCTTGTCTGCTAATTTTAACATCTATGTCAGTTCTCAATCAAAAATGATTGATTATTGCACTCCTTCGGAATTGCATTTTACTGCTTCTTTACATGCCTGGTAATCTTTCATTGGATGCTCAGTATTTGTTAGGTTCTGAATATTTTTGTATTTCTATTCTTCTTTAGCTTCTTTCTGACATATGCTTAAGTTACTTGGATATAGGCTGATACTTTGGATTTTGTTTTTATTTTTCATTTGGCTGATTAGAAGCAGAGTTCAGGTTAGGGCTAATTATCCCCACTACTGAGACAAGGCATTCCTGAGTACTCTACCCAATATTCCATGCTATGAGTTCTTCCAGTCTAGCTGGTTGGAATAGTCACTGTTCTTGGCTTTGTAAGAGCCCAGGCACTATTTCTTCTAATATTTTTAGATAATTCTTTTATTAGCCTTGGGTAGTGTCCTCACTTATATGCAGTGATCATTACTCTACTGAATACTTGAAGAAGACCCTCTGATGGATTGCCTTTTTGGTACTTTGTCCTACAAAATCAAAACACCTTGTTCTCTCTTGAATTTTGTTTGTTTGACATGGACCTACAAACTTTATATGATAGAGGATATGGGTTAAAATAAATAAATTAAATAAATAAATAAATAAATAAAATTACCAAGGTATAACAAATAGATCAGATTTGTTTATTTAGTCCTGAATCACAAAACATTTATTAAGGAAATTAACATCAATCATTGTTTAGCACTTTTTCCCAATGATCTCTAACCCATAATTGATTTTAGCAACAGTTTTCTTTTTATGTAACTTTGTTTTTCATTTCCACTCTCCAAAAATGGATGTTCCATGATATGTGGAAGTAAAATTATGTTTTTTTACCTTATAAAATATATTAATTGCCACACTAACTGCCAAAATATTTCTACAGGCTTCTACCAGAAACACTATATTAGATACCATTTCTGTGGATTGACAGAAACAGATCCATACAGTGAAGCCTATTTTGTCTCTTAAAGGCTTTTTCCTTTTTTTTCTTTTAAGATTTTATTTATTCATTTGAGCCACAATGATAGAGAGAGAGAGAGAGAGAGCATGAGCAGGGGGAGAGGGAGAAGCAGGCTCCCCACTGAGCCAGAAGCCTGATGTGGGGCTCGATCCCAGGACTCTGGGACCTGAGCTAAAGGCAGATGCTTAACCATCTCAGCCACCGAGGCACCCTAAAGGCTTCTTTCTACAGAAGAGGGTGTCAACTTGGTTTCAGTCTTGCTAAAGGCAGGTTGATGTGAGACCAGTCTGCTGTTCTGGCTGAGAAAAGAGAAATTTCATATTGAAACCATTTGAGACATTTTAGCATGACCTTGGTAAACACTGTTCAGTGAAATAACCCCATATAGAGTGAGGAGAATATGCAGAATATGCTCAGGGGATAGTCTCACCAAGTTATTTGTGCAGCAACTCAGTATGTCTCCATGCCATGCATTCACTCTTCCTGGAAAAAATGGGGACAGAGAAAAGCAACAACAAAGCAACAGCAATAGCAAAATGATATTTGTAACAGGGATTGTGGATATCATTTAAGTGTTTTTGTTTGGGGTAAACAAAAATCCAAGAAAGTAGGGAACATTGAAAAGATATATAGCAAAGGTCAAATTATAAGGTGCTGAAATACAATATGAGTATTAGAAAATATATATGTATTATACATGAAATATGGACTTTCAACAAACATTTTATGATTTGATAACAAGGTAAAGAAGAATAATTTCAGTTGAGGAGAGCAAATAAAATGAATGTAAATGACTTTTTTTTTCCTTGACTAGTAAGTAGAGAATTACATACTTCATCATGAGAGCCACTTTTATAAACCACATAAATGAGTTTTATGATGATAGCAAATCAGAGGTATGTGAGAAATATTATAATCTGAGTCAAAATAATTTTACTATTAATGCCTGGTTCAGTTTACTGATAACTGAAATTTATTGTACTATAGTTTCATAGAAATGAGGAACATATGCTATTCAATAAACATTATGAAGAGTAAAAAAAAAAACTAAGTTGGAAGTCATTGGAGAATAGTTCTTTGATTGTTTGCTTGGAGTAAGTATAAAACTCAGTATAATGAGACGTCTAAGGGCAGAGATAGTACACAAATGAAAAGGAATCATATATTACAAAATAGCACTTTGATGAGTTCCAACATGAGATTTTTTTTTTGGTAATAATAAGGTTATTATTGCTTAGAAAAGTTATAGTTTAGGACAGATGATACCGTGTTATGAGAAGAAAACTGATGAGAAATAGCTAAGGAAATCAGAAGAGTGACAACAATAATTGGATTGCTCTCATTGGCTATAAAATTAGAAGACACTTTGAAAGCATAATAAACATATGAATTATGTTTTGAGAGATTCAGGCTGGAAGTTATCACACAAAAAGACTCAGAAAAAAACTCCTTGGGGTTGAAATTAATCAAAATTGATCACAGTTCTCTGGCATAGTTTTCCTTTTTTGTTATCAAAGAATTTCACTCCTTAATGCCAAAGTGGGTGCCAGAGTTTTAACAGGCCAAATTACACTGATCCTTAGTTCTGGTGCTGATTATAAGTTTCTTGAATAGGAAGGAAAACAGAAAACAAAAAACAAAAAACACATAGGTGAGCAACGTAAGGCTCTGCTTTGTATACTAAACATTTTAATACTGATAATTACATTTAGAAAACTAAGACAATGTAATCATTAATTATCATGGGTTGGAGCCCAAACTGATACAATTTACTAATTTGAAAACTTGAATCACATTTTTATGAGAGGAATCTATCTTGATCTTCCATTTTTATTAATTATGGCTCCTTAAATTGCAAGCTACTAATGATAGAGATAGAGGAATAACATCGGTGCCTGATTGGGCAATAAATGCTCATTCTTTTCCTTAAGTTCATAAACAGATACATTAGAAGGAGTAGCTATTTCAATCATTTTTTCCTAGGGAAAAGGGAAAAACAAAACAAAACAAAAAAATGGCTCCCTAGGAAAGTCATGTATGACCATCCTTGTAAATAATTAGTCCATAGCCTAAAGGTAGGGGCCAAGTCTTTCAT
The DNA here is from genome assembly GCF_003265705.2 of Callorhinus ursinus. Taxonomy (NCBI): domain Eukaryota; kingdom Metazoa; phylum Chordata; class Mammalia; order Carnivora; family Otariidae; genus Callorhinus; species Callorhinus ursinus. The sequence continues at coordinate 80,237,805 of NW_027397063.1, read as the reverse complement.
TAAATAATTCAATAACTAAACATTCTTCTAAGTGATAAGAATACAGTAATAAAAACATACAAAAATCTCTGCACTTATGGTGCTTGCATTCTACTTTTCGAGACAATAATTGAATACAATAAATGGGGGGCGCAGAGCAAGATGTCGGAGGAGTAGGAGACCTGGATTTCGTCTGGTCCCAGGAATTCAGCTGGATAGGGACCAAACCATTCTGAACACCTACAAACTCAACAGGAGATTGAAGAAAAAAATGGCAACAACTCTCCGAACAGAAAAGCGACCACTTTCTGGAAGGTAGGATGTGTGGAGAAGTGATCTGAGGTGATATTCGGGAGGATAGATGGTGAGGGAGGGGGCCTCCATCAGCCGTGTCTGGCAAGTGATAGAGCAGCAGAGCACAAAATTGGAAATTTTAGAAGTCGGCTCCACTGAGGGACATCACTCCAGTGGCTAAGCGGGGGGTGGAACCCTCGCGGGACAGTGTCATCTCAGGACCTTCAGGGTCACAGAAAGACTGGGGCTGCCTGACTGCAGCAGAGCTCCCAGGTATCGGAGAGGGGAAGCCTGCTGTAGAGATGGAGCTGAGGCCCGGGCTCTTAGCTCGGGGTTGCCATAAACTGTGATCCACAGCACAGTCAGGCCACTGCTCCTCCAGCAGGAACCCAACAAGGAGCAGATCCGGGGGGACTCCCCTTCCTCCCCCAGGAGGAGAGGTGCGGGAGCGCACTGCAGGATTTGCTGGGTTTGGAGACTCCACATGGGGTTGTGTGCCAGAGATAGAAACACTCAGTCACAGGCTGGAGACGGGGAAGATGGGAGCGACTGACTGAATTTCTCTGGGGGCTCACTGAGGAGTGGGACCCGGAGTTCTCGGCTCCTCTGGGGCGGAGATTAGAGGCTGCCATTTTCACTCTTGTCCTCCAAAGCTGTACCGAAAGCTTGCAGGGAACAAAAGCTCCCGAGAGCAAACCCGAGCAGATTACTTAGCCTGGACCTGCAAGGGCTGGGCAATTCCACCTCCCGCAAAGACATTTGGGAACCATGGCAACAGGCCCCTCCCACAGAAGATCAGTAAGAACAGCCAGCAACGACCAAGTTTACCGATCAATGAGAACAGCAGAACTCCAGCACAAGGGGAATACTGCACATAGAATCCATGACTTTTTTACCATGATTCTTTAGTCTCTCAAAGTTAATTATTTTTTACCTTTTTTTTTTGAATTTTCCTTTTTCCTTTTTTCAACCAATATCTTACCAATCCCTTTTTTAAAAAACATTTTTATTTTTCATTTTTAGAGTCATATTGTATCCCTTCATAGTAGTTACCCTTATTTTTGGTATGTTGTTCTCTCTTTAAAATTTTGAGATTCAGTTTCTTCTAACAGATCAAAATACACCCTAAATCTCTAGTGTATGGCTTTGTTCTAGTCTCCTGCTTGATCGCATTCTCTCACTTTTTTCTTTTTTTTATATATAGCCTCTTCTTTCTTTTTTCAAATAACTTCTTATCAATTCCTTTTATAAATCTTTTATAATTTTCAACTTTGCAGTCATATTCCATCCATTCATCTATTAACCCTTATGTTTGTACATATATAAGTTTTTCTTTCTTTAAAATTTTGGGAGGCACTTTCTTCTAACAAACCAAATTATACCCAAAATCTAGTGTGTGGCACAGATCTATGCACCACCCTGATCATATTTGATCATATTCTTTTTTGTTTTGTTTTGTTTTATTCTGTTTTTGTTTTTATCTTTTTCTTTTTCTTTTTTCTTTCTTTCCCTTTCTTTTCCCCTGGTTTCAGGTCTTTTCTGACTTGTTTAGAATATATTTTCTGGGGATGTTGTTACCCTGTTAGCATTTTGTTCTCTCATTCATCTATTCTCCTCTGGACAAAATGACAAGATGGAAAAAATCACCTCAACAAAAAGAACAAGAGGCAGTACCGACTGCCAGGGACCTGCTCAATACGGCCGTTAGTACGATGTCAGAACTAGAGTTCAGAATGATGACTTTAAAGATACTACCTGGGCTTGAAAAAAGCATGGAAGTTATTAGAGAAACCCTTTCTGGAGAAATACAAGAACTAAAATCTAACCAAGTCGAAATCAAAAAGGTTATTAATGAGGTGTAATAAAAAATGGGGCTCTAACTGCTAGGATAAATGAGGCAGAAGAGAGAATTAGTGATACAGAAGACCAAATGATGGAAAATAAAGGAGCTGAGAAAAAGAGAGATAAACAACAACTGGATCACGAGGGCAGAATTCGAGAGATAAGCAACACCATAAGACAAAACAACATGAGAGTAATTGGGATCCCAGAAGAAGAAGAAAGAGAGAGAGAGGCAGAAGATATATTGGAGCAAATTATAGCAGAGAACTTCCCTAATTTGGGGAAGGAAACAAGCATCAGAATCCAGGAGGCACAGAAAACCCCCCTTAAAATCAATAAAAAAAGGTCAACACCCTGACATCTAATAATAAAACTTACGAGTGTCAGAGACAAAGAAAAAATCCTGAAAGCAACTCGGGAGAAGAGACCTGTAACCTACAATGGTAGAAACACTAGATTGGCAACAGACCTATCCACCGAGATCCAGCAGGCCAGAAAGGACTGGCATGATATCTTCAGAGCACTAAATGAGAAAAATATGCAGCCAAGAATACTATATCCAGCTAGGCTGTCGTTGAAAATAGAAGGAGAGATGAAAAGCTTCCAGGACAAACAAAAACTAAAGGAATTTGCAAACATGAAACCAGCCCTACAAGAAATATTGAAAGGGGTCCTCTAAGCAAAGAGAGAGCCTAAAAGCAACAAGTACCAGAAAGGAGTACAGACAACATTCGGTAACAGTCCTCTTACAGGCAATACAATGGCACTAAATTCATATCTTTCAATAGTTACCCTGAATGTAAATGGGCTCAATGCCCCAATCAAAAGGGACAGGCTATCAGATTGGATAAAAAACCAAGACCCATCAATATGCTGTCTGCAAGAGACTCATTTTAGACCCAAAGACACCCCCAGATTGAAAGTGAGGGGGTGGAAAACCATTTACCATGATAATGGGCACCAAAAGAAAGCTGGAGTGGCAATCCTTATATCAGACAAATTAGATTTTAAAACAAAGACTGTAATAAGAGATGAAGAAGGACACTATATTCTACTTAAAGGGTCTATCCAACAAGAAGATCTAACAATTGTAAATATCTATGCCCCTAACATGGAGCAGACAATTATATAAGGCAATTAATAACAAAAGCAAAGAAACACTTTGACAACAATACAATAATAGTGGGGGACTTTAACACCCCCCGACTGAAATGGACAGATCATCTAAGTAAAAGATCAACAAGAAAACAAAGACTTTAAATGACATCCTGGACCAAATGAACTGCACAGATATATTCAGAACATTCCATCCCAAAGCAACGGAATACACATTCTTCTCTAGTGCCCATGGAAAATTCTCTAGAATAGATCACATCCTAGGTCACAAATCAGGTCTCAACCAGTACCAAAAGTTTGGGATTACTCCCTGCATATTTTCAGACCACAAAGCTTTGAAACTAGAACTCAGTCACAAGAGGAAAGTCAGAAAGAACTCAAAAACATGGAGACTAAAGAGCATCCTACTAAAGAATGAATGGGTCAACCAGGATATTAAAGAAGAATTTAGAAATTTCATGGAAACAAATGAAAATGAAAACATAACTGTTCAAAATTTTTGGGATACAGCAAAGCTATTCCTAAGAGGAAAGTATATAGCAATACAAGCCTTTCCTAAGAAAAAAGAAAGGTCTCAAGTACACAACCTAACCCTAAACCTAAAGGAGCTAGAGAAAAAACAGCAAATAAAGCCTAAATGCAGCAGGAGAAGATAAATAATAAAGATCAGAGCAGAAATCAATGAAATAGAAACGAAAAGAACAGTAGAACAGATCAACAAAACAAGGAGGTGGTTCTTTGAAAGAATTAATAAGATTGATAAACCCATGGCCAGACTTATAAAAAAGAAAAGAGAAATGACGCAAATCAACAAAATCATGAATGAAAGAGGAGAGATCACAACCAACACCAAAGAAATACAAACAATTAGAAGAACATATTATGAGCAACTATATGCCAGCAAATTAGATAACCTGGAAGAAATGGATGCATTCCTAGAGATGTATCCACTACCAAAACTGAACCAGGAAAAAATAAAAAACCTGAACAGACCTATAACCACTAAGGAAATTGAAGCAGTCATCAAAAATCTCCCAACAAACAAAAGCCCAGGGCCAGACGGCTTCCCAGGGGAATTCTACCACACATTTCAGGAAGAATTAATACCTATTCTTATGAAACTGTTCCAAGAAATAGAAATGGAAGGAAAACTTCCAAACTCGTTTTATGAGCCCACCATTACCTTGATCCCAAAACCAGACAAAGACCCCATCATAAAGGAGAATTACAGACCAATATCCTTGATGAACATGGATGCAAAAATTCTCACCAAAATACTAGCCAATAGGAAGCAACAGTACATTCAAAGGATTATTCACCATGACCAAGTGGGATTTATCCTTGGGCTGCAAGGTTGGTTCAACATCTGCAAATCAATCAATGTGATACAATACATCAATAAAAGAAAGAACAAGAACCATATGATCCTCTCAATAGATCCAGAAAAGTATTTGACAAAGTACAGCATCCTTTCTTGATCAAAACTCTTCAGAATATAGGCACAGAGGGTACATACTTCAATATCATAAAAGCCATCTATGAAAAACCCACAATGAATATCATTCTCAAAGGGAAAAAGCTGAGAGCTTTCCCCCTAAGGTCAGGAACGCGGCAGGGATGTCCACTATCACCACTGCTATTCAACATAGTATTAGAAATCCTAGCCATAGCAATCGGACAACAAAAAGTTATAAAAGGCATCCAAATTGGCAAAGAAGAAGTCAAACTCTCACTGTTTGCAGATGATCTGATACTTTATGTGGAAAACCCAAAAGATTCCACCCCAAAAGTACTAGAACTCATACAGGAATTCAGTAAAGAGGCAGGATACAAAATCAATGCACAGAAATCAGTGGCATTCCTATACACCAACAACAAGACAGAAAAGAGAGAAATTAAGGAGTCGATCCCATTTACAATTGCACCCCAAACCATAAGATACCTAGAAATAAATGTAACCAAAGAGGCAAAGGATCTGTACTCAGAAAACTATAAAATACTCAGGAAAGAAATTGAGGAAGACACAAAGAAATGGAAAAACGTTCCATGCTCATGGATTGGAAGAACAAATGTTGTGAAGATGTCAATGCTACCTAGAGCAATCTACACATTCAAAGCAATCCCCATCAAAATATCATCCAATTTTTTCAAAGAAATGGAACAAATAATCCTAAAATTTGTATGGAACCAGAAAAGACCTCGAATACCCAGAGGAATGCTGAAAAAGTAAAGCAAAGCTGGCGGCATCACAATTCCGGACTTCCAGCTCTATTACAAAGCTGTCATCATCGAGACAGTATGGTACTGGCACAAAAATAGACACATAGATCAATGGAATAGAATAGAGAGCCCAGAAATGGACCCTCAACTCTATGGTCAACTAATCTTCGGCAAAGAAGGAAAGAATGTCCAATGGAAAAAAGACGGTCTCTTCAACAAATGGTGTTGGGAAAATTGGACAGCCACATGCAGAAGAATGAAACTGGACCATTTCCTTACACCACACACAAAAATAGACTCAAAATGGTTGAAAGACCTAAATGTGAGACAGGAGTCCATCAACATCCTAAAGGAGAACACAAGCAGCAACCTCTTCGACATCAGCCACAGCGACGTCTTCCTAGAAACATCGCCAAAGGCAAGGAAAGCAAGGGCAAAAATGAACTATTGAGACTTCGTCAAGATAAAAAGCTTTTGCACAGCAAAAGAAACAGCCAACAAAACCAAAAGACAACGGACAGAATGGGAGAAGATGTTTGCAAATGACATATTAAAGGCCTAGTATCCAAAATCTCTAAAGAACTTACCAAACTCAACACCCAAAGAAAAAATGATCCAATCAAGAAATGGGCAGAAGACATGAACAGACATTTTTCCAAAGAAGACATCCAAACGGCCAACAGACACATGAAAAAGTGCTCAACATCGCTCAGCATCAGGGAAATCCAAATCAAAACCTCAATGAGATATGACCTCACACCAGTCAGAATGGCTAAAATTAACAAGTCAGGAAGTGACAGATTATGGCGGGGATGTGGAGAAAGGGGAACCCCCCCTACACTGTTGGTGGTAATGCTGGTGTAGCCACTCTGGAAAACAGGATGGAGGTTCTTCAAAAAGTTGAAAATAGAGCTACCATAGGATCCAGCAATTGCACTACTGGGTATTTACCCCAAAGATACAAATGTAGGGATCTGAAGGGGTATGTGCACCCCGATGTTTATAGCAGCAATGTCCAAAACTGTGGAAAGAGCCAAGATGTCCATCAACAGATGAATGGATAAAGATGTGATACACACACACACACACACACACACACACACACACACACACACACAATGGAATATTATGCAGCCATCAAAAGGAATGAAATCTTGCCATTTGCAACAACGTGGATGGAACTGGAGGGTATTATACTGAGCGAAATAAGTCAATCAGAGAAAGACATGTATTATATGACCTCACTGATATGAGGAATTCTTAATCTCAGGAAACAAACTGAGGGTTACTGGAGTGGTGGGGGGGTGGGAGGGATGGGGTGGCTGGGTGATAGACAGTGGGGAGGGTATGTGCTATGGTGAGTGCTGTGCATTGTGTAAGACTGCTGAATCACAGACCTGTACCTCTGAAACAAATAATACATTATATGTTAAAAAAAAAAAAAAAAGAAGATAGTAGGAAGGGAAAAATGAAGGGGGGGAAATCGGAGAGGGAGACGAACCATGAGAGACTATGGACTCTGAAAAACAAACTGAGGGTTCGGAGGGGAGGGGCTTGGGGGGATGAGTTAGCCTGGTGATAGGTATTAAAGAGGGCACGTTCTGCATGGAGCACTGGGTGTTATAAGCAAAGAATGAATCATGGACCACTACAACAAAAAATTATGATGTAATGTATGGGGATTAACATAACATAATAAAAAAAGAAAAAAAAAGAATAAACAGGAAAACTACGTAAGAATTTAGGTAATAATAAGTGCCAAGGAGAAGAACAAAGTTGAAAAGAGGGATAGAAATTGTTTGATGTCAGAGTGGAGTTTCAAATTTATATAAGGCAGGCAGGGCAGGTCTTCCTGAAAAGATCACATTTAAATAAAGAAGTAAAATTAGTGAAGGAATAAACCATGGCAATGTCAGGGAAGCACATTTCAGAAAGAGAAAACACAAAGTCCCTAAGGCAGGAGGAGCCCGGGGTGTTTTTGAAACAGAAATGAGGCCATTACATTTGCAATCGAATAAACAAGAGAGAGAGTAGCACAGGATAAAACAAGATGGTTATAGAAGTGCCTGGGTGGCTCAGTCAGTTAAGCATCTGCCTTCAGCTTAGGTCATGATCCCCGGCTCCTGAGATCGAGCACCCTCCCTTGCCCTCCTCCCACGCCACCCCCCCTCCACTTGTTCACTCTTCACTCTCTCTCTCTCAAATAAATAATAAATAAAATCTTTTTTAAAGATAGAGCCAAGATGAATTACTGATGGATTGAGCGTGGAGCATGTATGGTCAATAAATGCAGTCAATGAAGGCATCAGGCAATCAAGAATGCACCAAGTCTTTTGGCATACACATCAAGAAAAATGAAGTTGTCATTCACTGAGATGGGAAAGACTGAAAGAGAAGTGGGTTGTGGGAGAGGAGATCAGTCAATATTGACAAAAAGATTTTGCAAGATTGGACCAGGTTTAAGAAAAAAAGAATGAGAGCAATTGAAACAGTGGAATAGACCACTTTTCAAGGAGTTTTGCTTCCAAGTAAGGAGATAGGTGAAACCACAACTAGGTTGGGAATGCAGTTGGGATTGTATTTTGTTGTGTTTTAAGATGGAAGACATGTGGAACCCATATAGGTTTGCAAATAGAATATCCAGCAGAATTAAAAATGATAATCCAGGAGAAGAATAGGAAAATTGCTAGAACACCATGACTGACTCATTCCTTGAGATAATCCCCAAATTAAAATCGGCACATATGATATTTACTACTCTTTTTAAAATATATTACATTATAACCTAATGTTCACAAAAATTGGGTAATAATATTCATATGGTATATAATAGTTTAATATTAAAATAAAATTAACAAAGAACTCAGAAGGGTTAGAAAATTTTCAGATACTACTTATTCCCCTATTAGCTTTTCAGAAGCAACTTAAGACAAAATAACTTTGAATGGCCAATTATCTGCCTAAAATCTTTCCTAGGTTCTGAATTAAAAGGCAAAACCTAACCAAAAAACAAACAAAAAAACACAAAAAATTCAGTTTGTCAAACAAACATGCCTCCATATTTGGATTCATGGAATCAATTCAACCCCAGGCACAAATTAGGATAAACCTGATTATGCTACAGTAAAAGCGCAAATTGTCACTCTTTTACCACAAAATTAATTTATGTTTTGTTGTCACAATATGTTCATTACGAATTGACAATGGCAGTTGCTCACTGCAGTCACTCAGACAGCCAGGTTATCAAAGACTTCCTCTTTCACATGCTTTTACAATCAGATTGAAGACATTGAGACAGTGCTTCAAACTGCCAATTAAGGGAATTCTTCCAGAAAGCAATCCAGATTTTATTGGCTAAATTGAAACTACAATTTTACCATGAGCCCCAACAGCAGGAAAAGTGAAATCTTAAACAATCTTAAATGATGACTACCACAGCTGAGGAATGTGAAGCAAGCATGCATTCCTCTACCAGATACGTAAATTTGGGTTTTGGGAAATTTAAGAATGGAAACTGAAATGATTAAGTTCCACATTCTTACTGGTTACAAAGCATATTTTAATTAATGGCTTATAATGATCTATTTAAGCAGCAAGTTGTATCTTTTGATGTGAGAAACATCAATTACCTCTGTATCTCCAATCTAGGTGTGGTTAGTGATGATTTTATGGTGGAAAGGAATGAATGTTTTTAGGTAGAGTCATGGGAATTTAGTGTTAGTTTGGAACACCTAAGTTTCATGAAAACATCTCCTTTGAATTGGATTTGATTATGGATATTAACTGACATTGGTACAGAGTATGATATATGATTGTATTAGTTATTTATTACTGTGTGACAAACTGCCACAAGACTTAGCAACTTAAAAGAACACACATTTATCATGTTATAATTTCTGTGATTCAAGAGTCTGACATGACTTACCCGAATCCTCTGTGCAGGGTCTGTCACAGGGCTGCAACAAAGTGTTGGCTGAAGACTCAGCTGGGGAGGGTCCCACTTCTAAACTCTCTCACATGGCTTCTGGTATGGTTCTATTCCTCAGGGGCTATTGAATCGAAGGCCTCAGTTCCTCTCTGGGAATTAGCTAGAGGCCCTCTTTAGTTCCCTAACACTTAAATTTCACCAGATTGTGTCTCCAGAGCAAGCACATGAAAAGGTCCAGAGAGAAATAGGCACAGACAGACAGACAGACAAAAATATGAGTACAGAAATCTCAGTCTCATAACCTAATCTTGAAAGAGATAATCCAACACTTTTGCCATATTCTGTTTGTTAGAAGTGAGTTACTAGGCCCAGGCCACACTTAAGAGGAAAGGATTATCCTGTTCCCTGGAGAACAGAGATAGAAACCATTGGCTAGTAAGGACTGTGCTAGTTTGGAGAAGAAAATGGATAAGCAACTATGATACAATTTAATGAATGCCCTGATACTAGAAATCCACATGCTGTGGAAACAAACAGCAGATTTCCCTCACTCCCTGTATTAGTTAAAGGATTAGTATAGCTCAAAGATCTGGATTGGAAAACACAATGCCAACACTATAGAGGACACTAAAAAAATAGACCTAGCTCAGATCACCAGGCCCCTGAAACCTATAGTAAGTCTTAATTATAGTATTTAATATCAGAATGAAATACTAACATTCTTCATCACAAATATTCATCACAAAGTTGTTTCCTTATACTTAAGTAACTAATACATAAGAATATTACATTATTTCTTTGAATAATCTCTATTCCTATATTTGATATTAAGCAGCAATAAGAGTGAGACATCTGACATTTTTTAAAGATATGTATATAGTTAAGTTTAGGTAAGTATTCAAACTTCTGAGTTCTAACATATATTCTAATTCCAAACAATTTTTAATTTATTTTACCAATACTAAAGTTATGTTGTTCTTCTGACCTTTAGCCACTTAGTGACCATTTATTCTTTCTTGGGAAATTACCCAGAGAAGCATAATTAGCAGTTGGCAATTGATCTCTTTATGTTCTCAGTGAGAACATAGGTCTGCAGCTCACTCCCTGTGAAGTGTAAGTATTTTTTCCCAAGCAGTAATCCCATAACTGTTTCTGCTTTTTCATTAGCATCAGCATATTGTTTAACCTTGAGGTTAGTTGTTTTGAGAGTCTGCATCTATGTGTAAATGCCTTATTTTGCAATGCAGAAATGATACTAAAATATCTTGCTCTGAAGATTACATTAATTTTTAGTGAAAATGACAATATTGTTTTGTACCTCTCCCATAAGCTCTACAAAGGATCATATTGGATCCTGTAATTTCTTGCTAAAACTGGGCAATTGACAAAGCACATAGCATGATTTTTAACCAAAGAATTACAGGCATGCTTCAAGAAATTGTCCAACATATATGATTTTCTATGTCATTTACAGGTTGAGGGAAAAAGTAGTATCTCTGAAGTGTCTGCCACAAAGTAAAGGTCAAAAATATTGAGAGAATATTTCACTAAATGATGATGATTAAGTAATTAATATCATAGGCACAATTCTTCAATTTGGAGAAGAAAAGCTATATACATTTTATTGATTATAAAAATTACTATTAACTAACAAAAGAGGTAGGAAAATCCACAGTCTTAAGTAAAATTTTCTAAGTGTTCCTCTTGGAATCCCTTACTTTTCTTTGTGAAGAACAATAGAGACAAATGCAAACATAGTAGAAGATTCCAGCTGTATAGAACCAACTCTTGATAAGTGAGTTAGAGATGTTCTGGTCACAGTAAAGGAGTTCTTAGAGAAATAGGAGCTGCTGTTAAGCAAGTCGCTTGAGGAAAATCTGGGAATGGAATCTGCAAAGATCTACGTACAACTTGTTGTAAGTCCTGCCCTCTCTTTGTGTCTCTATCTGATCCCAGTGGTCCAGCTCCACAGATACCCATCAGTAAACCCAAAGAAAAGAGACCGAAGAAGTCTTTCCAGGAAGTGTTCTGTAATAATGGAGACACTGGATGTCCACCTTGGGCTCTCTTTTTCCCACTAGACAAACCTTAGGCCTGGGGACCCAGTTGGTATAGTGTTGTGCTGGCCTGGGGCCAGAGTGATGTGGTCAGAATAAAAGCTCTCTTCTTATTCTTCTCATGTGGTTTTTCTCTCTGTGCTCCAAGAGGATGATTCAAACTCACTCCCAGGTTCTGGGATTTTCACAATGGTATTTTTCTATGGATAGTTGTTAGTTGGTCTTCTTGTGAGGGGTACTGGTGTCAAGAATGACCTATTTTTCCATCTTGATGACATTATTCCTCTTTGGCTTTTCTCTATTTTTTTTTCCATCACCTTACTTCTTATTTCACAGTCTTCTCCTTTCTCCTTTTTCCCCCAATTTTTTAATTTGCTATTTTGTTATTTATCCTTCAACTAGATGTTAGCCTGAAATATAAATTTTTATATGTATTTAATATAATTTTTTGTTAATTGTTCTCAATTCTAGAGCAAGTAGTTGCATTTCTTTTATCCAAAGAATAAAGCTCTTCCTAAAGTTAATTATATATATATGTATATATATTAAGGATTTTATTTATTTATTTGACAGAGAGAGACACAGCGAGAGAGGAAACACAAGCAAGGGGAGTGGGAGAGGGAGAAGCAGGCTTCCTGCTGAGCAGGGAGCCCAATGTGGGGCTCTAGCCCAGGACTCCAGGATCATGACCTGAGCTGAAGACAGACACTTAATGACTGAGCCACCCAGGTGCCCCTATATATATATTTTTTTATTATGTTATGTGAATCCCCATACATTACATCATAATTTTTTGATGTAGTGGTCCATGATTCATTGTTTGCATATAACACCCAGTGCTCCATGCAGAACGTGCCCTCTTTAATACCCATCACCAGGCTAACCCATCCCCCCACCTCCCTCCCCTCCAGAACCCTCAGTTTGTTTTTCAGAGTCCATAGTCTCTCATGGTTTGTCTCCCCTTCTGTCTTCCCCCCCTTCATTCTTTCCCTCCTGCTATCTTCTTCTTCTTCTTTTTTTTTAACATATAATATATTATTTGTTTCAGGGGTACAGGTCTGTGAGTCATCAGTCTTACACAATTCACAGCGCTCACCATAGCACATACCCTCCCCAATGTCTATCACCCAGCCACCCCATCCCTCCCACCCTCCACCACTCCAGCAACCCTCAGTTTGTTTCCTGAGATTAAGAATTCCTCATATCAGTGAGGTCATATGATACATGTCTTTCTCTGATTGACTTATTTTACTCAGCCTATATATTTGTTTTTATTTCTAGTTTTGCAATGATTTTCTTCTGAGGGTACACAGACCCAGATACACATAACAGAGATTATTCTGCCAGGAGTTAAGAGTAAGGCAGAAAATCAAACATTTTAGATAATCTTTGTTTTTTTTAATTTTATTTTATTATGTTATGTTAATCACCATACATTACATTATTAGTTTTTGATTTAGATAATCTTTGAATCTTGACTTGAAGGCTAATACTGCATTTAACACACTTAACCTGTCCTCCTGCCTTTAGGAAAAATAAATAAGTATATAGTCAAAGAAAAACAATAGAGAATTTAAAAGTTCTTAGTATATTTCTTAGCTGACCTATTGGATAATAGAATTCTTTTCTAGTCCTACTTGTGTTAAACACATACATATGACACAGTGGATGTGATTGGAGGATATGTATTTTGATATACATGGGGAGCATGGGCCAAAATGTGTGTAGTGCTTTGAATAGTGTTCCTCCAAAATTCATGTCAACCTAGAATCTCAGCATGTAACCTTATTTGGAAATGGAACTTTATAGGTTATATTAAGTTTAGGTGAGGTCACACTGGAGTAAGGTAGACCCTAAATCCAATGACTGGTTTCTACATAAAAAGAGAAAAAAAGGAGCACCTGGGTGGCTCTGTCATTAAGCATCTGCCTTTGGCTCAGGTCATGATCCCAGGATCCTGGGATTGCGCTCTGCATGGGGCTCCCTGCTCAGCGGGAAGCCTGCTTCTCCCTCTCCCACTCCCCCTGCTGTTGTTCCCTTTCTCTGTGTGTCTCTCTCTGTCAAATAAATAAAAATCTTAAAAAAGGGAGAGAAAGAGAGAAAAGAACACTCAGAGACACACAGAGAAGAAGGCCATATGAAAATTAAGGCAGAGAATGGAATGATGCAGCTATAAGCCAGAGTGGCAAGGATTGTTAGGAGCAAACCGAAGCTAGAAAAAGGCAAGGAAGAATCCTTCCCTAGAGCCTTCAGGAGGAGTACGTGCCTGCTGACACCTTGATTTCCAACTTCCAGTTTCTAGAATTGTGAAAGAATACATTTGTTATTTTAAATGACCAACTTTATAGTATTTTGTCAAGGCAGCCCTAGAAAACTAATAATATATGTTCTGCAAGCTTCTTTATGTCATGGTTTGGAATCTATGGAAATTGCTCTTGAGGCCTTCCTATTTGAACAGCATAAATTTATAGTTTTTTTTTATTTCTCAAGTTTAACCAATTAAGTAAACTGAAATTTATCAAGAGTCAATATTTATTACATATTCCAGTGAGTTATAAATATTTTTCTACATATTTTTTCTGCCAAATAAACTATAATTTCTCCTTGATATGAATTATATTACTCACGTATATCTGGAGCCAATCAATAAGTGTTAAAAGAAAAATAAGAAGAGATAGGGAGGGCAAAGAAGGAGAAGTAAGGAGAAGGATAAGAGAGTAAAGGAGAACAGAAAAGAAACACAAAGGAACATTTTATGATAACTTTAATATTGGCTCTGTTTGACTTGAGGAATGCCAGAGCCATTTGGAAACTTTAAAGTATGTAGGTGGAGGTTATCCTTCAAGGAATGGAATGGAATAAAGACCAGAAATGAGTAGAAATATTGAATTATATTAACAAGAATAAATATCGTTGACAACTCATCATATTCAAGGCACTGTGTTAAGTAACAGCCATGCATTATCATGCTTAAACTTTGCAAAAAACTTCTGAAGAAGCAACAGATGTTATTGTACTCACAGTGTATCAAAATGTATCTAAAATCCCAAATGTAGAAAATGGTAAATTGAGTGTTTAAACCCAAGACAACTGTAATTCACAGCCATTTTCTTGTATTTCCATTACATCTTCCAATAGGACCCTAAGAAGGACTCTATCCTTTGTTCTATGGTTCTCTTAAGGCCTCTTGGTTTTGGTCTGTTTTGGTCCTCCCAAGCCTGCTTCTGGGCACACTTTTTCACTGTAAAACTTTGCTCTGAACTTCTCAACTCATTTGCTCCTCACCCTAACTGCTAGCAAGACTTGGCCCTCTTCATTGGCATCAAACGTGGATAGGGATTTGACTGTTTTCTGAGTCAGCCGTGTCTGCAGAGATAGCATTCCATTTCCTTTCCAATTCTGATGCTTGGAACTGACAGGGATATGTGTTCAAACAGTATCAGCAGTACTCACCAAGCAACAACATCAGATAAATTATTGTAAAAATTGGCCTCAATTTTTTTTCATTTATCATGAGTCTTCTATAAATAAATATTTAAGTTCTTTCTTTTCACACTTGGCTCTCCTTCTGAAGACTATAGCAAATTTACTACCTCAAATACGCTCATTGTTGAATGGCAAACTCAAACCAGAAAGTTAATTTTAAGCATACATTAAAAAACACCATATTATTCTTTTGATGACACTTAAATTATATATTAATCGTATTATCCTGGGAAAAAATGATTCTGACAACTATGTTCAGTCTGAAACCACACTGTATTCCAACACAGAGTCTTTGCAAGGAAAACAGCACAGTCTATGAGCCAAAAGGAATATAAAAATGTGCATTTTTAAAAAGAGATTATACCCAAACTCACTCACTTCAGCAAATTGTTTTTAATGTATTACACAGTGTCTTACACTTAAGGGATGTGATGAGATGCTAGCTTTAATTCACAGTAGCCACACTACCTCTGAATGTGTTGTTGTTTTTTTTCGCAACAACTTCAAATTCTTAATAAATAAGTGTAAAGCCAATTTGCATTTTGCAAATAACTGAATACTCTGCTTGGGTTGGTAGGACTCAAATCGAGCAGTTTCTAGGAAGTTTATGATAATCATGCTTTCTTTTTAAGCAGCTCCTTATGGTTAATCAGTACATCAAGAGAGATTTCATTTCTACTTAAAGTTTATTTATGTAAATAAACATAATGGACAGAGATCAGACAATCAAACTATCATATGAAAATTAAAAATAGAAGTAAATTAGAAGAAAATGTTTACTGCTTATTTGCATTTTCAGAGGGCATATACTGTAGTTTCTGATGCATCACTCATTATGAGGCTTAATAATTAACTCCAGTATAATTAACTGTTAAATCAAGAAAATGTAGCCAGCTTTGCTGATGAGAAGTTTAAATAGTGCTGGGTTCTCAAGTACGAAACATATCATTTCCTTAAGGTAGACCAATACTCTACTTTTCTTCCTTTATAATTTCTGTAATGCCTAACCATTAGAGAAGTGATATTTTTGCAATTAATTACAAATCCCAGAAGTGTTAATATTAATAGTACTATTTCAGTGGCATAATATATTTTTATTGTTAAAGTTATTTTTTAAAGATAAAGCTTTTTATTGACAAATCTTTAACATTAGATATTTTGCAAAGGCCCTTTTAAAAATGTATAGATTGATAAAATTTAAATGGGGGTTGCTTTGTTTTCTAGATATTTTAAAAGAAAGTGTCATCTATAATAAATAGCAAGGAATAAAAATTTTAAGAGGAGATAGAAAGATTTCTTAAATAGTACATGAAAAATTAATAAGGCTATTAAAATTAAAGATGTCTGTTTATCAAAAGATACTATTAATATGTGAAAAATAAAGCTACAGAGTAGAAGATATATATAAAGTGTACAGTGATATGTATGTAATGTGAATACACTAGAAATTTTTTATCTTGAACACATAAATGACTTCTTCAAGTCAACAAGAAAAGAAAGGTGACACAATTTTTTAAAAAGGACAGAAGATTTGAACAGGCACCTCATAGAGGAGGATATCCAAATGGTCAATAAACATTAAAAAAAATGCTCATTAGCTACTAGGGAAATTAAAATTAAAACCACAGTATCATACATACTCATCAGAAAGACAGACAATTCCATGTGTTGATGAGTAACTGGAACACATGCAATATAAATCAGTACAATACTTTAGAGAAATGATTGTCACTTTCTACTAAAGCATACTAAATGACTCAGCAATTCCACTCATTTGACTAAAAGAAATTCATTCATTCACATATGTAAAAAAATAATGTTCAAGAATGTAGATAGTAGTATTCTTCATGATAGCCCCAGATTTCTAGCAACTCAAATATCTATCAAGATTAAAATGGATAAATAAAATGATTTTATTCCAACAATGAAATATGATACAGTTAGAACAAAGCTATTGCTACACATAAAATACAATGAATTTTATAAACATTGCATTGACTAAAAGAAGCCAGGCACAAAAGAGAACATACCATATGGGTACTGGTAAAGTTCTTGAGCTGGTTACATTAGTGTGTTCACATTGTGAAAAGCTATTGAGTTTATAATGTATAGACATTTTGTATGTAATGTATACTTCAAGAAGACACTAACATAAAAATAAAATCGAATGGGAAAAGGAAATATTTTCTGCAACAAAAATCAAGTAGCAAAATAGTATTTTAGGAAAAATAAACAGTGAAATTTAATTTGGGTAGATAATAAGACATATTAAGATTATTTATGTTAATGAGGTCAAACCCACTCCTGTGAAGAAACACATACATTTGTTTTTATGTAGTCTTTAGCCTCATAGGCACTAGAGAGTTAGAATAACTTCATGAAAGGTCATAACTTGAGAGTTAAACATTAAAGGAAGGAATCCTAATTCCAAAACTTATTATTAGCTGTATGATTTTAAGCAAGGAACCATTTAAATGTTAATGAAATGCAGATAATAATATCTACCTGGAAACACTTTGCTAAGATTTAAAGATGATATAAGTAAGTTTAATTTATAGTGCTTGCCACACAGTATGTGCTCAATATATTATAGCTTAAAAATAGAGACCTTAGATATATAATCTTATATATATGCAAACTAAAGCCCTCATTTAAGGATAAGAATATACAAATGAAGCCACAGGATCAGGCAGTTTAAAGAAATAAGGGAGTGAAAGAACAGTTTATTTTTTGACCACATCAAAAGAAAATTTTCTTTGTAGTTGTCAGAAAATTTCAGCCCTTCAAGTGTCTATGAATTATGAGAGAAAACTCTATAAAGAATAATGTAGTAATTCATCTTCCTTATTCGCCTGATCTACCACAAATATAATTTTTTATAGATTTCAAACCACAAAAGAAAAACAATCTATCATTGAATTAGTATTTTTACCACTTGCAATGTTTATCATTTTATATAACTAGATTTTTCAAACCAAGTACTAAAAATCTATTTATTTATTCACAATTATAGTAATGTAAGCAGTGGTTCTTGTGGGTACTTGTACTATGACATGAGTAAATCCTGAAAATTCATCTGTAATGTAAGTCTATGGAAGCTAGCAAAATTTTAAATAAGAAAATAAATGAGTATGTTAGGAAATGTCACTCAAAATGGTAGGTAGACTTTATCATCTTCTAATAGTCTAAATTGCCTGAAACAATTATGAACACTTTTAAATTTAAAAGGAAGCAATTGTAAAAAACTTTAAATGTTGTATGTTAAGTAAATTAAAGAGAAAACCTAATATAGTGACATATATATCAATAATGACAGTTCTGCTGCCTTGGTGTAACAGCAACCATAGACAATATATAAATAAATGGATGGCCCTGTGTTCCAATAAAACTTTATTTACAAAAACAGGAGATGGAACATATTTGGCCTAGAGGTCATAGTTTATTGATCCTTGCCCTAGGGCATTAAGGTCACACAGCTGAAGCTAGGTTACTACCACTTTTAGATACTGGTTAATTGGAAGGAGAGATAAAATATGAGAAAGGGGACAATGTCCACTTTCTCAAGGACCATTACTAGTAGTAGCACACATTGCTTCTGCTCATATTTCACTGGTGAAAATTAGTCATATCTAACTGCACTGAAAGCTAGAAAATATAATATTGGGAAGATTTGTGCCTGCTACAATTCTATTAATGTGGAAAAAGAGCAGAATAAAATGTGGTGAAGATCTAACAGTCTCTGACACCTAAGGAAAGCCTGATTTTCTCCAAAATGCCTGATTTCCAATCCTCGCTTTGTATCTTACTTAATGTAATATTTATGTAAATTCACCTCTTGTTTCTTTGATATCCTCATCCATAAACAATAGAAACAATAAAAAACAATAGAACTCACCTCAGACTGATTTATGGTGAACATTAAATGTTATCACATTTAAAGCACTTTGAATGCTTTGAAACAATGCCTCAAAATTGCCTTTATATCCTTAGGGGTAATGCTAATTTACATTTAACAGATTAAGAAACAGAGGTTCAAAGATTTGAGTGCCCTATTCAAGATCACATAGTTAATAGGTAGCAGACCAAAACTGAAACCAGGTTTTTGATTTCATACTTTCATTACACCACACACTGAGTATACCACACAGTGGAATAAGAACATGTGTAGAATACCAAATGTAATTTATAAAACTATATGATATGACAGCAGATCTCTGCATGTTGATTGGATTGACCTAATTGGAAGACAAATTTTGATGATAAAGGAATAGAGACAGGGTAATTCCAAAGGAATAGTCTTGAATAGGCAAGGAAAGTTGGGGTTGAGTCCATTAGAAGAGAGCTTGACCATAGATAGAAGCACAAATATCCATAGCAGCAAAAGGCAGGAGGAAGTGCAGGGATGCAAATGCAGACAGGGTTATATGGTGTGGTGTACAGTGGTGGAAGCATTAGAAAGTTTCCTTCTAATGGCTTTTATTTTCTTTTTTATCCCCCAGTTTATGGGGTTATAATTCACAACATATTGAGATATTTAAACTGTACAACTCATTCATCATCAGGGAAATACAAATCAAAACCAGAATGAGATACCTCCTCACACTTGTCAGAATGGCTGAAATTAACATAGGAAACAATGGATGTTGGCAAGGATGCAGAGAAAGTGGAACCCTCCTACACTGTTTGTGGGAAGGCAAACTTGTGCAGCCACTCTGGAAAACAGTACAGAGTTTCCTCAAGAAGTTAAAAATAGAACTACCCTACAACCCAGCAATTGCACTACTAGGTATTTATCCAAAGGATACAAAAATAATGATTCAAAGGGACATATGTACCCCAATGTTTATAACAGTATTATCAACAATTGCTAAAGTATAGAAAGAGCCCAAATATCCATTGACTGATAAATGGATAAAGAAAGGGTGGTGTGTGTGTGTGTGTATGTGTGTGTGTGTGTGTGCGCGCGCGTGCGTGTAATGGAATATTACTCAGCCATCAAAAAGAATGAAATCTTGCCATTTGCAATGACTTGGATGGAGCTAGAGAGTATTATGCTAAGTGAAATCAGTCAGTCAGAGAGGCAAATACCATATGATTTCACTTATATGTGTAATTTAAGAAACAAAACAGATTAACATATGGGAAGGGGGAAAAAAAAGAGGAAGCAAACCATAAGAGACTCTTAACTATACAGAACAAACTGAGGGTTGCTGGAGGGGAGATGGGCAGGGAATGGGCTAGATGGGTGATGGGTATTAAGGAGGGCACTTGTGATGAACACTGGGTGTTGTATGTAAGTGATGAATCACTAAATTCTAATCCTAAAACCAATATTACTCTATATGTTCACTAAATAGAATTTAAATAAAAACTTAAAATAACATAAACTAGCAACCCTCAGTTTGTTTCCTGAGATTAAGAATTGCTGGAGTGGTGGAGGGTGGGAGGGATGGGTGGCTGGGTGACAGACATCAGGGAGGGTATGTGCTTTGGTGAGTGCTGTGCATTGTGTAAGACTGCTGAATCACAGACCTGTACCTCTGAAACAAATAATACATTATATGTTAAAAAAAAAAA